>NC_048585.1:28683769-28731269 GCF_013265735.2 Oncorhynchus mykiss | reverse complement strand
TGGGGGGAGAGAAAGGATAAAGAGAGGGGGGAAGAGAGAAAGGGGGGGACAGGGAGAGAAAGGATAAAGAGAGGGGGGGGGGGGCAGGGAGATAAATTATAAAGAGAGGGGGGAAGAGAGAGGGCACATTAGACCACCAAAATCATACATTGAGTCAACTTAATTAATAACAGCATTGTTAAACATCTTCCTCCAGCCAATACTAACCATATGACCCATTGTCAACCAGCCAATACTAACCATATGACCCATTGTCAACCAGCCAATACTAACCATATGACCCATTGTCAACCAGCCAATACTAACCATATGACCCATTGTCAACTAGCCAATACTAACCATATGACCCATTGTCAATAGTAACTACATGACCCATTGTCAACCAGCCAATACTAACCATATGACCCATTGTCAACCAACCAATACTAACCATATGACCCATTATCAATAGTAACTATATTACCCATTGTCAACCAGCCAATTGAGGAGCATTAAGATGAGGGTTAGTGTCCCTCTCCACACTACACAATGTCCTGTTGAATAACAACGAACAGCAGACACAATGCCTACACACCTTGAGTGTTGGGTGGTGCTAAACTTCAGCATGGCAGCCCATCTGTTTTTTGACCTGGGTCAAACACTCTTCTACACAGCACCATCTAACATAGTTCTTCCAATGACACTATCCTCTCTTCTCTCGCGTGACAAACCGCTATCCAGCCCAGACGTGGCTCTTCAACACTGCTGCAGAATACAAATGATCTACCCCTCCCAAGAAGCCCCTAACTGCTCCAGTCATATGCCCTAGATCACAAGAGCACAGCTAACAGGCTGTTTCACAGCAAGCGGTGACTTATCTATAAATACAATTACAGCACCACAGCCAGTCAGACAGAGAGACACAGACAGAGAGAGAGAGAGAGAGACCCCTGTAGCCGGCCCTCTGTAAAACACAAGCAGCTTTTCACGCAGAGTGTAGAGAGGCAGGGGAACGCTTAATGCCGATAAAGACGAAAGAGAACAGAGCTCTCTTTTCTGCTCGCACGCAAAGATGAGCACACACACACACTCGGATGCATGCACACACACACACACACACTGAGGGACAGACTGTACAGACAGAAAATAAGGTTGTCTGACGGATTAACCCGAGAGGGTCATGAGACATTGTACACACAGCACAACAGCCCTGCAGGCTTATCTGAACATGGACGGGTATCTGAAAGAGAGAGCGTACTGTATGTTTATCAATTGATTCTCTCTGGGAGGTAGCAGCGCGGGCTCGGACACACGGACACACACACACACACAGTATGACATCCCTGCAGGCGTACCAAGTGTCTCAGCTGGGCTGTGGTTAGCTAGGCTTGTGGCTGAAACACCTGGTTTCATTTGTCACTTGCGAAAATACCACTGCAATACCACATTCACACACTGGCATTCTCCACTGCTGCAGGGCCTGCTGTAGCTCTTGTGCAATACAACACACTTCAGTTAACTCAACACGGGAGCAAGAGGATAATCTGGCCTGCAGGAGTCACAGATGGAACGCTCCTCTCTCTCTATGGATCTGTATCCTACTAAGGCCATGCCAGGGGTTCTGCTGGGCTAATCTACCCAGTGAAGCAGCAGTGTTCGTGGGCTTGGTCTCTGGACTGTGGCCCTGCTGGAGATGTTCCAGCCCTGCCATCCAGGACACAGTCACAGCTGAGCCAGAGAGACATGTCGCCTGTAGGGTCTATTATTAACTGCGCTCCACGTCTCCCATCTGTCACATAGAATCACAAAGCACAATCACTCAAAGCCACTACATGACAGGATCTGCTTTTATTCATCACTTCCTGGAGATTACCCAAGTACATGTGTGTGTGTGTGTGTGTGTGTGTGTGTGTCTGTCTGTGTGTGAGAGAGAGTGTGTGTACGTCAAGGTTGCGGAGGCACCACCGGGGGGTCTCAGAAGAGGTTCCACTTGGCCCTTTTTTCCCCACTGCGAGTAACAAGAAATCAAGATGGCAATGTGGGAAACGATAAACAAAACTCAATGAAAGAGGGAAGATGCATTTCCTCTTTGGTTTCGACATGAAAGTGGGGGGCTGACAATGATCATCAGTCAGAGAATCGAGTGACTGCATCCTCCATTGATCTCCAGTATCAGAGAGCAACATTCATTTCCACTGGTTAAAAGGAAAAGGTAATAATGTCTTTCTAGCCTCTGAGGACAACTTATATACATACACTCACTGTCAAGCACAGTCATGCTAAAAGTAATAACATATCATGAAATTACAACCTGGGGCTTGTCAAAGCAGCAACAGACTTCACAGCCTGTGAGCCAAAACCTGGACATACAGTAGCAGTCAAAATAGTAGTAATAGTGACGACATCAACACTATAAAATAACACCTATGGAATCATGCAGTAACCAAAAAGTGTTAAACAAATCAAAATATATTTTATATTTGAGATACTTCAAATAGCCACCCTTTGCCTTGATGACAGCTTTGCACACTCTTGGCATGCTCTCAACCAGCTTCACGAGGTAGTCACCTGGAATGCATTTCAATTAACAGGTGTGCCTTGTTAAAAGTTAATTTGAGGAATTTCTTTCCTTCATAATGCGTTTGAGCCAATCAGTTGGGTGGTATACAGAAGATAGCCATATTTGGTAAAAGACCAATTCCATATTATGGCAAGAACAGCTCCAATAAGCAAAGAGAAACAACAGACCATCATTACTTTAAGACATGATGGCCAGTCAATAGTGAACATTTCAAGAACTTTGAACGTTTCTTCAAGTGCAGTTGTAAAAACCATCAAGCACTATGATGAAACTGGCTCTCATGAGGAACACCACAGGAAAGGAAAACCCAGAGTTACCTCTGCTGCAGAGGATAAGTCCATTAGAGTTACCAGCCTCAGAAATTGCAGGCCAAATAAATGCTTCACAGAGTTCAAGTAACAGACACACCTCAACATCAACTGTTCAGAGGAGACCGTGTGAATCAGGCCATCATGGTCGATTTGCTGCAAAGAAACCTCTACTAAAGGACACCAATAAGAAGAAGAGATTTGCTTGGGCCAAGAAACACGAGCAATGGACATTAGACCAGTGGAAATCTGTCCTTTGGTCAGATATTTGGTTCCAACCGCTGTGTCTTTGAGACACAAAGTAGGTGAACGGATGATCTCCGCAAGCTCGGTTCCAACTGACAAGATCAGTGATTTATTTATAATTCAAGGTACACTTCACAAGCATAGCTACCACAACATTCTGCAGCTATACGTCATCCCATCTGGTTTGGGCAACAACAAAAAAAATGTAATTTTACTAGGCAAGCCAGTTAAGAACAAATTCTTATTTACAATGACGGCTTAAGAACAGTGGGTTAACTGCCTTGTTCAGGGGCAGAACGAGAGATGTTTACCTTGTCAGCTCGGGAATTCGATCTAGTAACCTTTCGGTTACTGGCCCAACACTAACCACTAGGCTACCTGCCACCCTGATCTGGTTTGGGCTTAGTGGGACAATCATTTGTTTTTCGACACGACAATGACCCAACACACCTCCAGGCTGTAAAAGGGCTATTTGACCAATTAGGAGTACTGCATCAAATGACCTGGCATCCACAATCACCCGACCTCAACACAATTGAGATGGTTTGGGGTGAGTTGGACCGCAGAGTGAAGGAAAAGCAGCCAACAAGTGCTCAGCATGTGGGAACTCCTTCAAGACTGTTGGAAAAGCATTCCAGGTGAAGCTGGTTGAGAGAATGCCAAGAGTATGCAAAGCTGTTATCAAGGCAAAAGGTGGCTACTTTGAAGAATCTAAAATATATTTTGATTTGTTTAACACTTTTTTGTTTAATACATGATTCCATATGTGCCATTTCCTAGTTTTGATGTCATCTCTATTATTCTATAATGTAGAAAATAGTCAAAATAAAGGAAAACCATTGAATGAGTAGGTGTGTCCAAACTTTTGACTGGTACTACAGTACTGTAGTACCAGTATTTTCTACAGGCTGAGGCAGAGAGAGATGACGGTCACCTTGAATTACAGCCATTACATAAATCTTAAGAGTACCTTTGTGTCCTCTTCACATAACTGATTATCAACAGCGAAGGTATGTTTTACTCATTTTCTGACGAATGCAAGGTGAAACAATAAAAGGGTATGAAGTAGTGAATTCTATTGAATAGCTTTTCTGTTACTCCCCAGAAAGAGGATGATCTATTCTCTTTAACATGTAAGCAACGTTGAGTACAAGGACAGGAGCTGAATTGTAAACAGACTGGGAAATAAATCGGAGAGCAGTGTTTTATGCCAAAGCAGTACGTCGCCGCTTTCTTCTGAAATGTCATCGTTTCTACTCCGGTGGCTATGGTCTGTCTAGCCTAGCAGGTAAGAGCGTTGGGCCAGTAACCGAAAAGGTCGCTGGTTCGAATCCCCGAGCCGACTAAGTGAAATATCCCCACTCTCCAAGGGTGTCTCAGGGGGAATTGAGATATGCAAAAAAAACAACCGTTTTATCTCACACCTCACACTCGAACCACAGTGAAAAGATAAGTATCCCCTATTTGACCGTCGAGGTAGGTAGGCAATAAGGAACATACAGAGAGGATTCCACCACCTGTCAACTGGCTGTCCAACAGAAATCTGGAAAAACTCAAGGGTATTTAATCTCAAAGAACAACTCCTGGCCCTACCAATAACATTTGGCTTCAAACTAAAACAGCCTTTGTTCAGTAGGGCATACCGTAGAAACGCATATTGTACAGGTACTCGCCCTGTTTCAGAACGTTTCCTTCACAGTAAAATGATGTATGGGGATGTTGTTTGTCGTCACGCTGAAGTCAACCCAGGTCTCAGTACGGCCTTTGATTAGTCTTCTCTGTGTTAGGCTAATTGTGCTTGGTAGGAGGGACTCTGAGGGATCGAGAGAAATAATGTGTTTATTGGAAAGCGCTGATGAAAATCAACAAGCACTTCGTCCAACCTCTCCATTCCTCCCTGCCGCCCGCTAACACGCAGCACAACACTACAAATCACCCTAATTGGCTGTAAACAATTTTTCAAAAGCCGGCCACCAGCGATGATGGAGGGAGATTGGGAGAGAAAACAGAGAGAGAGAGAGAGAGAAAGAGAAAGATATTCAGATAGTCTGTATCTCTCCCTCTCTCAGTTTCTAAACAGAGAAAGAGCGTGGAAGAAATAATCACCCAAAAACAGAAAAAAGGGAGGAGGAGGTGAGTGGAAGATGAGAGGAAGGGAGGATGAGGGGGAGAGGAGAGGAGGAAGGGAGGATGAGAAGAGGGCATGTTGCCAGCGGGAGTCTGCTCCTCGTGCTGCTCTCTGATGAGCGCCCCAGTGGGTTGTGGGAAAAGGGAAAGGGGGGTACCTAGTCAGTTGTACAACTGAATGCCTTCAACTGAAATGTGTCTTCCGCATTCAACCCAACCCCTCTAACAAGCCCCTGTGTGAGGACACTTTAGCTGAACCCTTCATCATACAGTACATAAGGCATACGCAACACTGTCATAGGGCCTACATAACCCTGACATAACAAGGTGTCAGGAGCAGGAGGAGCCCCATCAATCCTATGATGACAGCTAATCCATAAGACGTCAGAAACATTACAAAACACATTTAAAAATGTCAGACCATGTTTGTTCCCGTCTGTATGATTCCCTCTGCTCTAAATGCCAAGTGAAACGTTGCCTTGGTCAAACGGCTGTAACGCAGGCCAGGGCCGGCCCTTCTAAATGTCTTCATCCACAGTGGATGAATGACAAGTCTTCTGATGTGACCTTGTTGAAATGTGTGAATACGTCTCGGTGTTCGGTTCTGTACAGGCCCGGCATGGAGAGAACAATGTGTCCATATTCAGACCCTTGTCTCAGTATTCTGCTATTAAAAAGGCTGAGGGTCAGTCAACAATTGCTAATCCGCTCCCTGTAGAGCCCCCTGCCATTCACACTGCTCTCTCTGGCACCACTGGGTAACCTTTCAGAAAGGCCACAGAGACAGACCTTCCTCATTTCCCTTGCACTCTCTCTCTATCCCTCTCGCCCGATGCGTCTCTCTCTGTCTATTCAACATTCTCTCGCTCTCACTGCATCCTGCTCTCTCTCTCTCTCAGCATTCAGAATAGCACTCGGACTCACCCATGACATGTATCGTACACCTTTCCTAGGGAGGAGATAAGCTCTTTAAAAATGTCAGATACGGCCTCCACTGCACACAAACCAGGCTGCAGCAAACACGCACAACAAAACAACCTCTAACTAATCCACCTACATCACTGTAGAGTTTGGCTTTGGTTGGCAGTATTCTAAACAATAACAAGAAGCACTTCTAATTGCCATCAATCGGACGCCATCTTAATTGTCCTTGCTTTCACCCTTGTTAGCAGATCTATAAATAAACAGTCCTCCTACAGAAAGCTATCCTCTCTTCTGTTCCTCTGTGTAATTGTGACATCTTCCATGGCAGTATGTACACTACATGACCAAAAGTATGTGGACACCTGCTCGTTGAACATCTCATTCCAAAATCATGTACATTAATATGGAGTTGGTCCCTCCTTCGCTGCTGCAACAGTCTCCACTCTTCTGGGAAGGCTTTCCACTAGTTGTTGGAACATTGCTGCAGGGACTTGCTTCCATTCAGCCACAAGAGCATTAATGAGGTCGAGCACTGATGTTGGGCAATTAGGCCTTGCTCACAGTTGGAGTTCCAAATAATCTGAATAGTGTTCAATGGGGTTGAGGTCAGCGCACTGTGCAGACCAGTCAAGTTCATCCACACCGATCTCAACAAACCATTTCTGTATGGACCTCGCTTTGTGCATGGGGGCATTGTCATGCTGAAACAGTAAAGGGCATTTCCCAAACTGTTGCCACAAAATTGTAAGCACAAAATTGTCTAGAATGTCATTGTATGCTGTAGCGTTAATATTTCCCTTCACTGGAACGAAGGGGCCTAGCCCAGAACCATGAAAAACAGCCCAGACCATTATTCCTCATCCACCAAACTTTACAGTTGCCACTTTGCATTCGGGCATGTAGCATTCTCCTTGCATCCACCAAACCCAGATTTATCTGTCAGACTACCAGATGGTGTCCATCCATACCAGATGGTGTCCAAAACCGACTGTGGAACTCAAATCACATCTTAATTGTCACATGCGCCGAATACAACAAGTGTAGACCTTACAGTGAAATGCTTACTTACAAGCCCCTAACCAACAACGCTTTGAGAAGTTAAGAAAAATAAGTGTCAAGTTAAAAAAATTTTAAAAATAATGAAACGGCAGCAGTAAAATAACAATGTGGAGGCTATATACAGGGGGTACCAGTACAGAGTCAATGTGGGGGCTATATACAGGGGGTACCAGTACAGAGTCAATGTGGAGGCTATATACAGGGGGTACCGGTACAGAGTCAATGTGGAGGCTATATACAGGGGGTACCGGTACAGAGACAATGTGGAGGCTATATACAGGGGGTACCGGTACAGAGTCAATGTGGAGGCTATATACAGGGGGTACCGGTACAGAGTCAATGTGGAGGCTATATACAGGGGGTACCAGTACAGAGTCAATGTGGAGGCTATATACAGGGGGTACCGGTACAGAGTCAATGTGGAGGCTATATACAGGGGGTACCGGTACAGAGACAATGTGGGGGCTATATACAGGGGGTACCGGTACAGAGTCAATGTGGAGGCTATATACAGGGGGTACCGGTACAGAGTCAATGTGGAGGCTATATACAGGGGGTACCAGTACAGAGTCAATGTGGAGGCTATATACAGGGGGTACCAGTACAGAGTCAATGTGGAGGCTATATACAGGGGGTACCGGTACAGAGTCAATGTGGAGGCTATATACAGGGGGTACCGGTACAGAGTCAATGTGGAGGCTATATACAGGGGGTACCAGTACAGAGTCAATGTGGAGGCTATATACAGGGGGTACCGGTACAGAGTCAATTTTTATTTATTTTTATTTTATTTTACCTTTATTTAACCAGGTAGGCAAGTTGAGAACAAGTTCTCATTTACAATTGCGACCTGGCCAAGATAAAGCAAAGCAGTTCGACAGATACAACAACACAGAGTTACACATGGAGTAAAACAAACATACAGTCAATAATAAAGTATAAACAAGTCTATATACAATGTGAGCAAATGAGGTGAGAAGGGAGGTAAAGGCAAAAAAGGCCTTGGTGGCAAGGTAAATACAATATAGCAAGTAAAACACTGGAATGGTAGTTTTGCAATGGAAGAATGTGCAAAGTAGAAATAAAAATAATGGGGTGCAAAGGAGCAAAATAAATAAATAAATTAAATACAGTTGGGAAAGAGGTAGTTGATAGGGCTAAATTATATGTGGGCTATGTACAGGTGCAGTAATCTGTGAGCTGCTCTGACAGTTGGTGCTTAAAGCTAGTGAGGGAGATAAGTGTTTCCAGTTTCAGAGATTTTTGTAGTTCGTTCCAGTCATTGGCAGCAGAGAACTGGAAAGAGAGGCGGCCAAAGAAAGAATTGGTTTTGGGGGTGACAAGAGAGATATACCTGCTGGAGCGTGTGCTACAGGTGGGAGATGCTATGGTGACCAGCGAGCTGAGATAAGGGGGGACTTTACCTAGCAGGGTCTTGTAGATGACATGGAGCCAGTGGGTTTGGCGACGAGTATGAAGCGAGGGCCAGCCAACGAGAGCGTACAGGTCGCAATGGTGGGTAGTATATGGGGCTTTGGTGACAAAACGGATTGCACTGTGATAGACTGCATCCAGTTTGTTGAGTAGGGTATTGGAGGCTATTTTGTAAATTACATCGCCAAAGTCGAGGATTGGTAGGATGGTCAGTTTTACAAGGGTATGTTTGGCAGCATGAGTGAAGGATGCTTTGTTGCGAAATAGGAAGCCAATTCTAGATTTAACTTTGGATTGGAGATGTTTGATATGGGTCTGGAAGGAGAGTTTACAGTCTAACCAGACACCTAAGTATTTGTAGTTGTCCACGTATTCTAAGTCAGAGCCGTCCAGAGTAGTGATGTTGGACAGGCGGGTAGGTGCAGGTAGTGATCGGTTGAAGAGCATGCATTTAGTTTTACTTGTATTTAAGAGCAGTTGGAGGCCACGGAAGGAGAGTTGTATGGCATTGAAGCTTGCCTGGAGGGTTGTTAACACAGTGTCCAAAGAAGGGCCGGAAGTATACAGAATGGTGTCGTCTGCGTAGAGGTGGATCAGAGACTCACCAGCAGCAAGAGCGACCTCATTGATGTATACAGAGAAGAGAGTCGGTCCAAGAATTGAACCCTGTGGCACCCCCATAGAGACTGCCAGAGGTCCGGACAACAGACCCTCAGATTTGACACACTGAACTCTATCAGAGAAGTAGTTGGTGAACCAGGCGAGGCAATCATTTGAGAAACCAAGGCTGTTGAGTCTGCCGATGAGGATGTGGTGATTGACAGAGTCGAAAGCCTTGGCCAGATCAATGAATACGGCTGCACAGTAATGTTTCTTATCGATGGCGGTTAAGATATCGTTTAGGACCTTGAGCGTGGCTGAGGTGCACCCATGACCAGCTCTGAAACCAGATTGCATAGCAGAGAAGGTATGGTGAGATTCAAAATGGTCGGTAATCTGTTTGTTGACTTGGCTTTCGAAGACCTTAGAAAGGCATGGTAGGATAGATATAGGTCTGTAGCAGTTTGGGTCAAGAGTGTCCCCCCCTTTGAAGAGGGGGATGACCGCAGCTGCTTTCCAATCTTTGGGAATCTCAGACGACACGAAAGAGAGGTTGAACAGGCTAGTAATAGGGGTGGCAACAATTTCGGCAGATAATTTTAGAAAGAAAGGGTCCAGATTGTCTAGCCCGGCTGATTTGTAGGGGTCCAGATTTTGCAGCTCTTTCAGAACATCAGCTGAATGGATTTGGGAGAAGGAGAAATGGGGAAGGCTTGGGCGAGTTGCTGTTGGGGGTGCAGTGCTGTTGACAGGGGTAGGAGTAGCCAGGTGGAAAGCATGGCCAGCAGTAGAAAAATGCTTATTGAAATTTTCAATTATGGTGGATTTATCAGTGGTGACAGTGTTTCCTATCTTCAGTGCAGTGGGCAGCTGGGAGGAGGTGTTCTTATTCTCCATGGACTTTACAGTGTCCCAGAACTTTTTTGAGTTAGTGTTGCAAGAAGCAAATTTCTGCTTGAAAAAGCTAGCCTTGGCTTTTCTAACTGCCTGTGTATAATGGTTTCTAGCTTCCCTGAACAGCTGCATATCACGGGGGCTGTTCGATGCTAATGCAGAACGCCATAGGACGTTTTTGTGTTGATTAAGGGCAGTCAGGTCTGGGGAGAACCAAGGGCTATATCTGTTCCTGGTTCTAAATTTCTTGAATGGGGCATGTTTATTTAAGATGGTTAGGAAGGCATTTTTAAAAAATATCCAGGCATCCTCTACTGACGGGATGAGGTCAATATCCTTCCAGGATACCCCGGCCAGGTCGATTAGAAAGGCCTGCTCGCTGAAGTGTTTCAGGGAGCGTTTTACAGTGATGAGAGGAGGTCGTTTGACCGCTGACCCATTACGGATGCAGGCAATGAGGCAGTGATCGCTGAGATCTTGGTTGAAGACAGCAGAGGTGTATTTAGAGGGGAAGTTGGTTAGGATGATATCTATGAGGGTGCCCGTGTTTAAGGCTTTGGGGAGGTACCTGGTAGGTTCATTGATAATTTGTGTGAGATTGAGGGCATCAAGTTTAGATTGTAGGATGGCTGGGGTGTTAAGCATGTTCCAGTTTAGGTCGCCTAGCAGCACGAGATCTGAAGATAGATGGGGGGCAATCAGTTCACATATGGTGTCCAGAGCACAGCTGGGGGCAGAGGGTGGTCTATAGCAGGCGGCAACGGTGAGAGACTTGTTTTTAGAAAGGTGGATTTTTAAAAGTAGAAGTTCAAATTGTTTGGGTACAGACCTGGATAGTAGGACAGAACTCTGCAGGCTATCTTTGCAGTAAATTGCAACACCGCCCCCTTTGGCAGTTCTATCTTGTCTGAAAATGTTGTAGTTTGGAATTAAAATGTCTGAATTTTTGGTGGTCTTCCTAAGCCAGGATTCAGACACAGCTAGAACATCCGGGTTGGCAGAGTGTGCTAAAGCAGTGAATAGAACAAACTTAGGGAGGAGGCTTCTAATGTTAACATGCATGAAACCAAGGCTATTACGGTTACAGAAGTCGTCAAAAGAGAGCGCCTGGGGAATAGGAGTGGAGCTAGGCACTGCAGGGCCTGGATTCACCTCTACATCGCCAGAGGAACATAGGAGGAGTAGAATAAGGGTGCGACTAAAAGCAATAAGAATTGGTCGTCTAGAACGTCTGGAACAGAGAGTAAAAGGAGGTTTCTGGGGGCGATAAAATAGCATCAAGGTATAATGTACAGACAAAGGTAAGGTAGGATGTGAATACAGTGGAGGTAAACCTAGGTATTGAGTGATGAAGAGAGAGATATTGTCTCTAGAAACATCATTGAAACCAGGAGATGTCATTGCATGTGTGGGTGGTGGAACTAATAGGTTGGATAAGGTATAATGAGCAGGACTAGAGGCTCTACAGTGAAATAAGCCAATAAACACTAACCAGAACAGCAATGGACAAGACATATTGACATTAAGGAGAGGCATGCTTAGTCGAGTGATCAAAAGGGTCCAGTGAGTGGAGAGGTTGGTTTAGGGTCACGGCGATTTAGACAGCTAGCCAAGCCAACCGGTAGCAAGCTAGCATAGGATGGAGTCTGTTGTTAGCCACCTCTTGCGTTCGGTCAGTAGATTAGTGGGGTTCCGTGTGGTAGAGGGGATTAATCCAAATCACACAACAACAACAAAAATAAGAACAATAGATATAGTTATAGAGGCCCGAGAAGAAAACATAATAATTCAAATAAATAAATTGTCCGATTGTCTATTCAGATAGCAGCCGGAAAGACAGCTAACGGTTAGCGGGCCGCAGATGGGCGTTCCGGTAACGTCGCGACAGAGGAGCCAGCCGGATCTCCTTCAGGTAGATAACGTCGGCAGTCCGGTTGTGAAGGCCCGGTGGGGCTCCGCGTAGGCAGTGAAACGGGTCCGGATAGGTGACTGCAGCCCAGGAGTGAATGATGGAACTCAGGCGTGATTGACGGAGCTGGCTAGCACCGGAACAATCGATGTTTGCTCCGGAATCGACGAAAGCCGACTGTCACACGGATAGCAGCTAGCTAGCTGTGAGATCCGGGCATGAATGTCCAGAGAGCAGTTGAAATCCAGGGACATGGAGAGAAAAATTGGTCCGGTATGTTCCGTTCCGAGCCGCGCTGCGCCGTACAAAACTGGCGATAGACTTTCGATAGATTTTCGAACTAAAGGACAGCCGATGACCACAAACCGTGGTTAGCTTCTGGGCTAGCTCCTGGCTAGCTTCTGGCTAGTTTCTGGCCAGCCTCCTGGAGTTTCTGGCTAGCTTCCTGAAGGATTGCAGATCTGAGGTAAATAATACTTTTTTATAAATATAAATTGGTGAGGCTGGTTGCAGGAGAGTGTTTAGAAGATGAGTTGATGGAAAATAAAAATAAAATGTATGTGAAAAAAGTTGTAAATATATATATATACAGGACACGACAAGACGAGGACAAAAGACGTCTGAACTGCTATGCGATCTTGGATGATGTATGTGGAGGCTATATACAGGGGGTACCGGTACAGAGTCAATGTGGAGGCTATATACAGGGGGTACCGGTACAGAGTCAATGTGGAGGCTATATACAGGGGGTACCAGTACAGAGTCAATGTGGAGGCTATATACAGGGGGTACCAGTACAGAGTCAATGTGGAGGCTATATACAGGGGGTACCAGTACAGAGTCAATGTGGAGGCTATATACAGGGGGTACCAGTACTGAGTCAATGTGGAGGCTATATACAGGGGGTACCAGTACAGAGTCAATGTGGAGGCTATATACAGGGGGTACCAGTACAGAGACAATGTGGAGGCTATATACAGGGGGTACCGGTACAGAGGCTATATACAGGGGGTACCGGTACAGAGACAATGTGGAGTCTATATACAGGGGGTACCGGTACAGAGGCTATATACAGGGGGTACCGGTACAGAGACAATGTGGAGGCTATATACAGGGGGTACCAGTACAGAGTTAGTGTGGAGGCTATATACAGGGGGTACCAGTACAGAGTCAATGTGGAGGCTATATACAGAGGGTACCGGTACAGAGACAATTGAGGTAATATGTGCGGGGATACCAGTTAGTCGAGGCAATATGAACATGTAGGCAGAGTCAAAGTGACCATGCATAGACAGAAAGCAGCAGCGTAAAAGAGGCGTCTGAGTAGCCCTTTAATTAGATGTTCAGGAGTCTTATGGCTTGAGGGTAGAAGCTGTCAAGAAGCATTTCAGACTGAGACTTGGCGCTCCGGTACCACCTGCAGTGCGGTAGCAGAGAGAACAGTTCATGACTAGGGTGGCTGGAGTCTTCGACAATTTCTAAGGCCCTCCTCTGACACCGCCTGGTATAGAGGTCCTGGATGGAAGGAAGCTTGGACCCAGTGATGTACTGGGCAGCACGCACCACCCTCTGTAGTGCCCCACGGTCGGAGGCCGAGCAGTTGCCATACCAGACAGTGATGCTCTCTATGGTGCAGCTGTAGAACCTTTTGAGGATCTGAGGACCCCTGCCAAATCTTTTCAGTCTCCTGAGGGGGAATACATTTTGTTGTGCCCTCTTCACAAATGTCTTTTTGTGCTTGGACCTTGATAGTTTGTTGGTGAATTGGACACCAAGGAACTTGAAGCTCTCAACTTGCTCCACCACAGCCCTGTCAATGAGAATGGGGGCGTGCTCGGTCCTCCAATTAATGTAGTCCACATTCATCTCCTTTGTTTTGATCATGTGGAGGGAGAGGTTGCTATCCTGGCACCACACGGCTGTCTCGTCGTTGTCAGTGATCAGGCCTACCACTGTTGTGTCATCGGCAAATTTAATGATGGTGTTGGAGTTGTGATTGGCTGTGCAGTCATGAGTGAACAGGAAGTACAGGAGGGGACTGGGCACGCAACCGAGGGGCCCCCGTGTTGAGGATCAGCATGGCGGATGTGTTGTTACCTACCTTTACCACCTGGGGGTGGCAGTAAGTTCAGGATCCAGTTGCAGAGGGAGGTGTTTAGTCCCACGGTCCTTAGCTTAGTGATGAGCTTTGAGGGCACTATGGTGTTAAACGCTGAGCTGTAGTCAATGAACAGCATTCTCACATAGGTGTTCCTTTTGTCCAGGTGTGAAAGGGCAGGGTGGAGTGCAATAGAGATTGCATCATCTGTGGATCTGTTGGGGTGGTATGCAAATTTCTTATACGCTTCTGGGTTAGAGTCCTGCTCCTTGAAAGCAGCAGCTCTACCCTTTAGCAACAGGTGTGGCTAAAATAGCCAAATTCACAAATTTGAAGGGGTGTCCACACACTATATATACAAAAGTATCTGTTAATGAGCCAACCCACTGTGCTGTGATGAGGTTCGGTGACAGTCTCTCCAACACAGAGAAGCCTTCTGTTAGACAAGTGAGTAACTGAAAACTCCGACAAGCACTTCAATTAAATTACAACTAGACATTGATGTAAGAATGACATCCCACTGCAATTACTCGAGAATGCCATACTCTACCACCATTGACAAAACACCTTGTATCATTTGAACTGAACATGAAGTGCACTAAAACAGCTAGGCTATTACTTACAGCAGCAGGGAGCACCTACTGTACAACAACAAGATCCAGGGTGAGCTACGCTAAGGCAGATAGCTAATACAAAGCTGATTCCCACTAGCTGCCCTCCACATCACCGACAACATGTTAAAACTCATGTCTTGAGAAGGGGAACAAGAACAAATATCCTTTGTGGCTCAATCAAAAAGTAATTCCTGCAAATAAAAGTCAGATTTAGGTTAAGAGTGAGAGCTTGGGCTGATAATACGGTACGTCGTGTGACAAGTCCAGGGCCAATGTTTACATACAGAATACATACCAGCTGATTTGATATAGGCTGCATCCCAAATGGCACTTATTCCCTATATAGTGCACTAGTTCTGACCAGAGCCCTGTATGGCAGTACTTTGACAAGTAAAATGAGACGGTGATGAAATGCAAACGGTGGCAAGGTGGAATTGAGCTACAGTGACAGTACAGGTGCTGAAAGGGAGGCACAGTGAGACCCAACCCGTCGGTCAGGGGTAGAGGATGTCGGCTTCAATACCCTAATGACATATCTAGAACCAGACTACAAGATGCCATGTCGAGAAAAAAAAAAACGTGACGGCCCTGGTGGAGAAATTGTACAATGATTGCGCTTCAAGTACAAAGCGCGAGTTGTCAAACACCATTAGTGGTCTTAACAGATTGTTGGACATCTTTGAACACGCTGTTACACATCACTGAAACGAGCCCTCACGTTGATGGGAAGGGGACCATGAAGTCCCATGTACTGACAACTGAGAACATGGAGGAGAGTCACACAAAAGAGAACCTAGAACGGCATTAATACCATCGTTGTTGAGTGGGTGGAGAGCAGCAGTAAGGTGAGCGCAGTCTGGTAGGTAGGCAGGACTCCGGTAGATTGAACTGCATTGCCCCCTAGCGGTCATACTCATTATGAATTCACGCAATTTTTTCGTTTAAACTATTATTTTTTTTTTTTTACATTCATTACATCCCTAGTCTCCTGTGACAGTATGACAGACTTAAATTCTGGCCAGTGCACCAGCATGCAGCATTTGGTTCTAGGTTCCAGATTAGATATGACATATCAACAAGGTGGCGTTTAAAATAACATACATGGCAATTTCCCTTTCTAATCTGCAAATAACAGTCTGCGATACCCCATCCATACGAATAGATGATCATTATGATTACACTCAACCCATAGCCTAGCTACTGTAGGTACTGCAGCAGCATATGGACTCAGATTCACCTCAGAGAGCAGAAAATAACCCACAGTTACATATTAAATCATGCAGTCAGGAAAACAGCACTGCTCAAACTGACCCAAACAAGTCAAACTGCTGAGGTATTTCATCCTAAGGGCTCCTCTCCTGAGAGCGTTGCCAATAGTAACCCTGGCAGATGGCTGATGTTCATGAAGTTCTACAGCGGGGGGAATGAAATGCCAGGCTGTGAATGGTTCAGAACAACCTTATTTGATTTCCATGTCTAGATAGAAGGACAGTTCAAAAAAAGAGGGGAAAATAAAAGATATGAAAAACAGATGGCAGAAATATGAGGTCTGGATTGGGCCAGAGGGGGGGGTGAGGGACTTCAGTCAGGGTCACCATGGAGAAAGGAGAATTAGAGTGCCACATGTTGCCCTCAGTCAGTCAGTCAGTCCATCCATCCATGGCCTTGTCAACCACTTTCAGTGTCTCCAATGGCACCTTGGTCCCTAATATAGTGCACTACTTTTGATCAGAACAGACATAAACATGTGTGGCAAAAGTCGTGCACTTACATGTAAAAGGGTGCCTGCCAGCTGGCTCCTCTTGTCCTTGGGATGAAGATGCTATGAGTCTTAGAGGGCTCTAATTTCTCAGACTTCTTCTCTTAAATTGGTAAACGTTGATCTATCGGGCATTAAATTAGGCGAACACATCCATTACTCCCAGTCTCTGTTTTAATCAGAAAACTATAGACCAGAAAGAAAACTATAAGGGCATTTAGTTCTGAGCTATACTGTACATTGTACTCTTTTTCATTTGGTCCGGTTGGTTTCACATTGCCAAATGTAAAACAAAATAAAATGCCTAAACAAAACCATGTGTTCATGAAAGTCATTTGTTAATTGGAGAAAAATGCTCATGTTAAATCCATTTATGATGACCAAGAAGCATAACTTGGGTCCCAATCGTCATATTACATTGGCTTTGGTATTCCAACAACATGCGGGAGGAAACAATAGCGCAATAGCCACTAACACAGGATGCGCTCTTAAATGCACTGCTACTCACAGTTGCAGTTGTTTGAGATATCAAGTTATGGTACTGTGTGCATTTCACCAAATGCTCCCAGTCCAATAAACTGCATGCCTCTGATTATTTTCCTGTGTTTGGTTCGGACTGCGTTCTCACCTGCAGCGAACCGCGCCATGGTAAAAATGGAATCGGACCGATACCACCCTTTTTGAGTGAACCACGGTGTGTTGTTCAGTGTGCTCCCGAGTGCAGATAGCGTGTCCACAACAGTCCAAACTAACGGACCTAAGGGTGAAAACAAGCTCTAAACTAATCTGGTATGAAAGCCCCCTAAAAGTCTACCTCCCTTTAATGAAAATGATAAGCCCACACACACAGAAAATGTCGGAACTCAAATTACGTGTATCCCCAAAAGGACACTGGCATAGTGAGACTGATAGCTGCTTAATAGAGTCTAGCCTAATTCCAAATGGTAGAAACAAAAACTCCCTGATTAATAGAGCAAAAAAACTCTGACAGAGGAGTCTAAAGGAGTAGGGAGACCCATCAACATGGACTCGGAGAGCTGACCAATGAGATGCATGGAGCTGGCTGACGGAAATAACATGGTCCCTGTGGCATCCCGGAACCACAGCTCGTTAATACAACTTTAATCTGATTCACAACGGGACGCTGGGAACAGCCGGACACCTTTAACGACTTTCTACTGTACACCACAGGAAAGAGAGGGATAACATGAGTCCAGAATGAGAAAGAGTAACACCAATTTGAAGGACAGAAAGAGAGAGACATATAGAGAACGACAGATAGAGACGAGAGGAGAACAGGAGAGGCTGAGTGACATCAGCTGTAGGATACAGTAAGCAAATTGAGCTGAATGCATGACACTAAATGCAACAAAATCAAAACAATAACTAATTTACAGACTGCATTTACAGTTTCACAATTTAACCCTGCCTTGTAAGCCTCATTGTAAGCTGTCTTAAGCCTACTGTCCTATAGGCATGGCTACACAACGCAGCAACGAACAGAGCACAGTATATCACAACAAATGGTCGAGTCCCATATATGGAAAAATCTGAGCACCAGTACTATTTTGAGCAGCGCATCCCGTGTGTACTACATAAAATATGCATAAGGTATGAAAACGCGTGGGCTACAGTGAAATGTAGCCTGTCATACCAACAAGGCATCACAGAACCGCACGCGTAAAATAGCAATGCCATTATTTCAATAGCCTATATAATAAACAAATCATATCTAAGCATGACTACAGAACATGACTAAATCATCTCCAAATTGTGTTTACTTACGAGAGGACGCCTGCGGTGGAAAAGCCAGTAAAACTGGTGAAATAAAAGCAGTCTTTCCAGATGCGGACTGGGTGAGAGCAGCCCACTTCAGTGACCGCTCACTCACTGGCGCGCTCTGTTAAATGCGCGCGCTCCCACTCGCCTTCTCTGTTAAATGCGCGCGCTCCCACTCGCCTTCTCTGTTAAATGCGCGCGCTCCCACTCGCCTGCTCTGTTAAATGCGCGCGCTCCCACTCGCCTGCTCTGTTAAATGCGCGCCGCCGACCGAGCTGGAATACATCTGCCGTGCGCTTATGACTTTGAAACCTGATTTATTCGTGCATTACATTGCGTTTCAGAGTTGACTCGTTCGAATAGGATGCCGTTTGGTTTGCAGTGCTTTTCAAAGCAGATGTGTCATCACGTGTGCGTGACTGCGGGTGGCGTGCAAAATACAGCAGACACACACGAGTTAACAGGCTCCTCTCAATGTAAACTATAGGCCTAATCGTTTACAGCTATATGAACATTACATGGGAACAAAATCACATCTAGTGCACGGTGTCTACTGAGGTCACATAATAAGGGAAGCCTACAGCCTGCTCCAAAGCTAGGTATATATAGATATATAATTAACTTAATGCTGGGACGTTCCTCTCCAAATCTAGGCCTAAATCATTAACTTAATGCTTGACGTTCCTCTAGACTCCCATTCAACATGTATTTATACCAGGCTATGATATGTGGTAGTAGAACAGTACACACGTGTGTAACTGGGTAACAAGAGCCTGGAGAGACCCTGAAGTTCAACCACAAGTCAGGGTTCTTTCTAATAGGAAGCAGACAATGGTTGTGGAGGGGCTAATCTGCTTCCCCCAGCTTAGTGCTGTTATTCAGGCCTGGAGGAGAGGAGGGGCAGTGGTGATGTGGAGGGGAGGAGAGGGGACGCCAGGCCACCATGGCTCCAGAGAGAGAGGACCATTTTAGTGTACGTGTGTGGGGAGGGGACAGGACTCCAGATTAAACCAGGCTCATCACTACATATCCTCTCCACACAGAAAGCTGTTTTGAACCCTGCTGGGGCTCCTCAATAGGTTTAAATAGCAGAGGAAAACAACCAACCTGGCATGGTTCAAAAACCAACTCGAATTGGTGCTACAACTAGAATTTCTCCCCTTTGTGGAAGCCAGGTGAATTGTAACAGCAATAGGCTGCATTCAAAACCAATCTCCCCCATCCCATTTTCCCATAACATGGTGGAGATACAAGGGAAGGAGGGATGTGGGAGGATGAACAATACCCATTGGCAGTGAAGAGGTAAGATGAGGACAGGAGAATGGAAAAGTCCACTAGATCCGCCCTGCATCAACTGTCCAGGAAACAACAGAGGGCATGCGTGTGAAGTCTAAATCCATGGGTGCGTCCCAAACGGCACGCTATTTCCAATATAGTGCACTATTTTTGACCAGGGCAGATAGGGAGCCATTTGGAACGCAAACCATTTCAGTCAAATCCAGTGTGAGCCACAATATCAGAGAGCGAGAGCGAGAGCGAGAGAGCGAGAGAGGTTAAGGTTTTGAGAGCTGGCTAGCTGAGGAAAGCTGATGTTGTCAAATGGACCCAGGGAAGAGAGCTGCGGTGTTGGGCTCCATAGTGCATGTGAGCTCGTATTGGATAGACAAGGAACTCTCCTGTCCAAAAACTCTAAATCAACAGTAACTGTATTTGTTCATCCCCAGAGGTAGCGGCCACCGGATGTATGGTACTTGATTTGAAATACGTCTCCGCAGTATTTTATCAAGTGAATGCCGACAGCTGAAACTCCGCAATCTCCTGCTCTCTCTCTGCTGATAAGTGAAACAAGCTTTTAAGCAGAATATTTTGGGACGCAGCCATCTGTATGCAGAGACCGACACACTTGCAAAAGTGCGCACGCACACACAAACAGACAGACAGGCGTAAGCACTCACCCACGCATGCGTGTGCACCCACCGTGACGGGGAGATGAAGGAGTGAATCAATGACAACTCAAGAGCCTATGGGCGTTGGAGCGTTGGAGATGAAGTGTGTGTTCTCCAGACCAGATGTGTGTGTGTATCATCATATCTAGGCTCTCTGGTCTCTGCTGCTGTGTGCCAGTCAGCAAGTGGTAAAGGAGACAGCGTTAACAAAGACCTCTTCCACCCTGCTGTCTTCTCTCCTCTCCCCACTATAACTGTCACAAAGAGATTACAGAAGTTTTCCTATAAAACCTAAAATAGTTACATAATTGGGCCGACCACATTTCCTGTTCCATTTTTAAGGCGCTGCGATAAACTGCAACACTTTCGAAAAGTTCCAGAAAAAAAGTTGTACTTTAACTTATCTAATGTGATTTTGAGTTTGAGCCTGTAAAACCCGATGCCCTTAACCTTACTGCTAGTGTGTCCTGTAGGTCAGTGTTCCCCAACCCTTCTCCTCCAGTACCCCCAACAGTACACATGCTTATTGTACCCCCTGGACAAACACACCTGATTCAACTGGTCAACTAATCATCAAGCCCTTCATGAGCTGAATGAGGTGTGTTTGTCCAGGCCTACAACTAACCTGTGTACTGGAGGACCAGGGTTGGGAAACACTGCTGTAGGCAACCTGAATTCAGACTCTAGAGCAGAGCAGATACCGTATTTAACGAGGGAGGGACGGACAGACGGGTGGGCGAACGGACGGACAGAGACAGAGGAAGAGAGAGATGGGGAGGGAGGGAGACAGACAGACGGGGAGACAGACAGACAGGGAGACAGACAGAGAGAGAGAAGGGGAGACAGACAGAGAAAGAGACGGGGAGACAGACGGGGAGACAGACAGACGGACAGACAGAGAGATGGGGAGCCAGACAGACAGACGGGCAGACAGACGGATTGACAGATGGGGAGACAGACAGACGGGCAGACAGACAGACGGGCAGACAGACAGACGGGGAGACAGACAGACGGGGAGACAGAGAGATGGGGAGCCAGACAGACAGACGGGCAGACAGACGGATTGACAGATGGGGAGACAGACAGACGGGCAGACAGAGAGACGGGGAGACAGACAGACAGAGACGGGGAGACAGACAGAGAGATGGGGAAACAGACAGACAGAGAGAGAGATGGGGAAATAGACAGACAGAGAGAGAGACGGGGAGACAGACAGACACAGATGGGGAGACAGACAGGGAGACAGACAGGGAGACAGACAGGGAGACAGACAGGGAGATGGGGAGAGAGACAGAGAGATGGGGAAACAGACAGAGAGACTGGGGGGCAGACAGACAGAGATGGGGAGACCGAGAGAGAGACGGGGAGACAGACAGAGACATACAGAGAGACGGGGAGACAAACAGACAGGGAGACAGACGGGGAGACAGACAGACAGATGGGGAAACAGACAGACAGACAGAGAGACGGGGAGAAAGACAGGGAGACAAACAGACAGATGGAGAAACAGACAGACAGACAAAGAGACGGGGAGAAAGACAGACAGACAGAGAGACGGGGAGACAGACAGACAGCGAGAGAGACGGGGAGACAGACAGACAGCGAGAGAGACGGGGAGACAGACAAGACAGAGAGAGAGACGGGGAGACAGACAAGACAGAGAGAGAGACGGGGACGGGGAGACAGGGAGACAAACAGACAGATGGAGAAACAGACAGAGAGACTGGGGGGCAGACAGACAGAGAGCGAGATGGGGAGACAGAGACGGAGAGACAGACAGACGGGGAGACAGACAGACAGACAGACGGGGAGACAGACAGACAGACAGACGGGGAGACAGACAGACGGGGAGACAGACAGAGACGGGGAAACAAACAGAGAGACTGGGGGGAAGACAGACAGGGAGAGAGATGGGGAGACAGACAGAGAGACTGCGGGGCAGACAGACAGAGAGAGAGATGGGGAAACAGACAGAGACTGAGGGGCAGACAGACGGAGAGAGATGGGGAGACAGAGAGGTGGGGAAACAGACAGAGAGACTGGGGGGCAGACAGACAGAGAGAGAGATGGGGAAACAGACAGAGAGACTGAGGGGCAGACAGACAGAGAGAGATGGGGAGACAGACAAAGAGAGAGATGGGGAAACAGAGAGATGGGGAAACAGAGAGATACTGGGGGGCAGACAGACAGGGAGAAGAGAGATGGGGAGAGAGACAGACAGAGAGATGGGGAAACAGACAGAGAGACTGAGGGGCATACAGAGAGAGAGATGGATAGACCGAGAGAGAGATGGGGAGACCGAGAGAGAGACAGGGAGATAGACAGACAGAGAGAGACGGGGAGACAGACAGACAGAGAGAGACGGGGAGAAAGACAGACAGACAGAGGAAGAGAGAGAGATGGGGAGACAGACAGACAGACAGAGGAAGAGAGAGAGATGGGGAGACAGACAGACAGAGACACAGATGGGGAGACAGACAGGGAGATGGGGAGAGAGACAGAGAGATGGGGAAACAGACAGAGAGACTGGGGGGCAGACAGACAGAGATGGGGAGACCGAGAGAGAGACGGGGAGACAGACAGAGACATACAGAGAGACGGGGAGACAAACAGACAGGGAGACAGACGGGGAGACAGACAGACAGATGGGGAAACAGACAGACAGAGAGACGGGGAGAAAGACAGGGAGACAAACAGACAGATGGAGAAACAGACAGACAGACAAAGAGACGGGGAGAAAGACAGACAGACAGAGAGACGGGGAGACAGACAGACAGCGAGAGAGACGGGGAGACAGACAGACAGCGAGAGAGACGGGGAGACAGACAAGACAGCGAGAGCGACGGGGACGGGGAGACAGGGAGACAAACAGACAGATGGAGAAACAGACAGAGAGACTGGGGGGCAGACAGACAGAGAGCGAGATGGGGAGACAGAGAGACGGAGAGACAGACAGACGGGGAGACAGACAGACAGACAGACAGACGGGGAGACAGACAGACGGGGAGACAGACAGAGACGGGGAAACAAACAGAGAGACTGCGGGGCAGACAGACAGAGAGAGAGATGGGGAAACAGACAGAGACTGAGGGGCAGACAGACGGAGAGAGATGGGGAGACAGAGAGGTGGGGAAACAGACAGAGAGACTGGGGGGCAGACAGACAGAGAGAGAGATGGGGAAACAGACAGAGACTGAGGGGCAGACAGAGAGAGAGAGATGGGGAGACAGACAAAGAGAGAGATGGGGAAACAGAGAGATGGGGAAACAGAGAGATACTGGGGGGCAGACAGACAGGGAGAAGAGAGATGGGGAGAGAGACAGACAGAGAGATGGGGAGACAGAGAGACTGAGGGGCATACAGAGAGAGAGATGGGGAGACCGAGAGAGAGATGGGGAGACCGAGAGAGAGATGGGGAGACAGAGAGAGAGACAGGGAGACAGACAGACAGAGAGAGACGGGGAGACAGAGAGAGAGACAGGGAGACAAACAGACAGATGGAGAAACAGACAGAGAGACTGGGGGGCAGACAGACAGAGAGCGAGATGGGGAGACAGAGAGACGGAGAGACAGACAGACGGGGAGACAGACAGACAGACAGACAGACGGGGAGACAGACAGACGGGGAGACAGACAGACGGGGAGACAGACAGAGACGGGGAAACAAACATAGAGACTGGGGGGAAGACAGACAGGGAGAGAGATGGGGAGACAGACAGAGAGACTGCGGGGCAGACAGACAGAGAGAGAGATGGGGAAACAGACAGAGACTGAGGGGCAGACAGACGGAGAGAGATGGGGAGACAGAGAGGTGGGGAAACAGACAGAGAGACTGGGGGGCAGACAGACAGAGAGAGAGATGGGGAAACAGACAGAGAGACTGAGGGGCAGACAGAGAGAGAGAGATGGGGAGACAGACAAAGAGAGAGATGGGGAAACAGAGAGATGGGGAAACAGAGAGATACTGGGGGGCAGACAGACAGGGAGAAGAGAGATGGGGAGAGAGACAGACAGAGAGATGGGGAGACAGAGAGACTGAGGGGCATACAGAGAGAGAGATGGGGAGACAGAGAGAGATGGGGAGACCGAGAGAGAGATGGGGAGACAGAGAGAGAGACAGGGAGACAGACAGACAGAGAGAGACGGGGAGACAGACAGACAGAGAGAGACGGGGAGACAGACAGACAGAGAGAGACGGGGAGACAGACAGAGAGAGACAGGGAGACAGACAGACAGAGGGAGACAGAGAGAGAGACTGGGGGGCATACAGAGAGAGAGACTGGGGGGCATACAGAGAGAGAGACTGGGGGGCATACAGAGAGAGACGGGGAGACTGAGAGAGAGACGGGGAGACCGAGAGAGAGACGGGGAGACCGAGAGAGAGACGGGGAGACCGAGAGAGAGACGGGGAGACCGACAGACAGACTGGGAGACCGACAGACAGACGGGGAGACCGACAGACAGACGGGGAGACTGGGGGGCATACAGAGAGAGAGACTGGGGGGCATACAGAGAGAGAGACTGGGGGGCATACAGAGAGAGAGACCGAGAGAGAGACGGGGAGACCGAGAGAGAGACGGGGAGACCGAGAGACAGACAGACGGGGAGACCGAGAGGCAGGCAGGCAAATGGTCCCAAATGGTACCCTATTTAGTTCACTACTTTTGACCTGAGCCCTATGCTGGTCCTGGTCACAATGAGTGCACTGTTGAGAATAGTGTGCCATTTGGGCACACAGGGAGTTAATCTCCTGTCATAGTGATACTTACTAGGGCATTTTAACAGGCTTGTAGAGGAGTGGAGAGGGCAACAACACAAGGGTCCGTCACTGAAACATGCACCCTGCTTGTTACCCTCAGACAGAGGTCTTTAATGAAGCCATTATAAACAGTATGTTCATTAGAGGACTAGCATTAGCAGCAGGGGTAAACACTGATAGGCAATGGCTGAGTTACGGTAAAGGGCTTGCGAGGAGAGGCTGTATGAGGTTGATAAGATACACACACTGTTAAACCCCCCCCCCCCCCCCCCCCCCCCCGCGTGCACACACACTCACACACGTCAGACTACTCTGCTCCTCACAAACATGGCTGGCCTGTTTGGTCACATGTTTGAGGCAGGTTGCCGGGGCAACAGGTGAGAGCAGGTCCACAGTGCAGCAGTGTGACATTTACTGTGTCCTTCAGCAGAGGGAGGGAGGAGAGAAAGAGGAAAGAGAGGAAGTAGGGATGGCTTGGGAGGATGGTTGACGTAAGAGGGGAGGGAGTGGAGGAGAAGATGGGGAAGCGGGGGGGATGGATTGAGGGATGGAGGAGAGGAAAGGATGGGGGAGACCATAAGACGATTGAGGGTGGCAGGTGGGTGGATGGAGGGAGGAGAGGAGAGGAAGGAGAGCAGGCAGGCAGGGTTGGCTGTTCTGCTCCACTGGAGCCTAGCAGTGGATGTGGTAGTCAGACAAAAAGAGAGAGAGATAGAAGGGGGGCGAGAGAGAGAGAGAGAGAGAGAGAGAGAAGGAGAAAGAAAGTTGGAGGGAGAAAGCAGTTTTTTTTCTGGATTATAAAGGGGTTTAGGTAGTGGGCGTGGAAAGAGGCAATGGGTGGATCGTAGAGACAATTTGAGGCCTCCATCTTTGAGGTGTAGAGAAATGTTTAATATTTCAGCCAATTACCTGCAATTCTATACATTTGTCCATGGAGCTGAGAGGAATTGTTTGTTTTAAATCTAATTACCTGCAATTCTATACATTTGTCCATGGAGCTGAGAGGAATTGTTTGTTTTAAATCTAATTACCTGCAATTCTATACATTTGTCCATGGAGCTGAGAAGAATTGTTTGTTTTAAATCTAATTACCTGCAATTCTATACATTTGTCCATGGAGCTGAGAGGAATTGTTTGTTTTAAATCTAATTACCTGCAATTCTATGCATTTTGACATGGCTAATGCTGTGTTCTTTTGCTCAAACATAATAAAATCAATACAACTCAATTATTTTTGGTCATGCATACATGCATGCATGCATGCATACATACATACATACATACATACTAGAGGTCGACCGATTAATCGGAATGGCCGATTAATTAGGGCCGATTTCAAGTTTTCATAACAAATCGGAAATGGTTAATTTTGGATGCCGATTTTGCATTTTTTTTTTTTACACCTTTATTTAATCTTTATTTAACTAGGCAAGTCAGTTAAGAACACATTCTTATTTTAAATGACGGCCTAGGAAAGGTGGGTTAATTGCCTGTTCAGGGGCAGAACGACAGATTTTTACCTTGTCAGCTCAGGGATTCAATCTTGCAACCTTTCAGTTACTAGTCCAACGCTCTAACCACCTGCCTCACGAGGAGCCCGCCTGTTATGCAAATGCAGTAAGAAGCCATTGCGCATTCGCGAAAAAGGACTGTCGTTGCTCCAACGTGTACCTAACCATAGACATCAATGCCTTTCTTAAAATCAATACACAGAAGTATATATTTTTAAACCTTCATATTTAGCTAAAAGAAATCCAGGTTAGCAGGCAATATTAACCAGGTGAAATTGTGTCACTTCTCTTGCGTTCATTGCACGCAGAGTCAGTGTATATGCAACAGTTTGGGCCGCCTGGCTCATTGCGAACTAATTTGCCAGAAATGTATGTAATTATGACATAACATTGAAGGTTGTGCAATGTAACAAGAATATTTAGACTGATGGATGCCACCCGTTAGATAAAATACGGAACGGTTCCGTATTTCACTGAAAGAATAAATGTTTTGTTTTCGAGATGATCGTTTCCGGATTCGACCATATTAATGACCAAAGGCTCGTATTTCTGTGTGTTATTATGGTATAATTAAGTCTATGATTTGATAGAGCAGTCTGACTGAGCGATGGTGGGCAGCAGCAGGCTCACAAGCATTCATTCAAACAGCACATTTATGCGTTTTGCCAGCAGCTCTGCTGTTTATGAATTCAAGCCTATCAACTCCCGAGATTAGGCTGGTGTAACAATGTGATGTGAAATGGCTAGCTAGTTAGCGGGGTGCGCACTAATAGCATTTCAAACGTCACTCGCTCTGAGACTTGGAGTAGTTGTTCCCCTTGCTCTGCATGGGTAACGCTGCTTTGAGGGTGGCTGTTGTCGATGTGTTCCTGGTTCGAGCCCAGGTAGGAGCGAGGAGAGGGACGGAAGCTATACTGTTACACTGGCAATACTAAAGTGCCTATAAGAACATCCAATAGTCAAAGATATATGAAATACAAATGGTATAGAGAAATCGTCCAATAATTCCTATAATAACTACAACCTAAAACTTCTTACCTGGGAATATTGAAGACTCAGGTTAAAAGGAACCACCAGCTTTCAGCTTTCTTACATGGCACATATTGCATTTTAACTTTCTTCTCCAACACTTTGTTTTTGCATTATTTAAACCAAATTGAACATGTTTCATTATTTATTTGAGGCTAAAAAGATTTTTATTGATGTATTATATTAAGTTAAAATAAGTGTTCATTCAGTATTGTTGTAATTGTCATTCTTAAAAATACATTTTAAAAATAGGCCGATTAATCGGTATCGGCTTTTTTGTCCTCCAATAATCGGTATTGAAAAATCATAAATCGGTCAACCTCTAATAAATAAATACACACACACACACACACACACACACACACACACACACACACACACACACACACACACACACACACACACACACACACACACACACACACACACACACACACACACACACACACACACACACATCCATTATCTCTTCTACATACTTTATAACTGGTTTTAGTTGTTTAAGTTTACACTGAAAAAGTTTTCAATCCCGAAATGTACACTGCTGTTAAAAACCGCCCAAGGATTTCAATAGCAGGAAAATCCCTGGAAACAGAGGGGGGTTGGAGGGAAGGAGAGAGAAAGCCATAGGTCCTCAATGCCACCAGTGTCACAAAAGCACAACACAGTGTAGCTGAACCGAGACCCAACATGTCCATAAGAGTTATTGTCATACACCCTCTCAGCCAGGGCCTGCATGGGGTATTGCATCCCCATTCATAAGCTGCACTGGGAGGGGACAGAAAGACTAAGACGTGCAGTAAAATGACACCATATGTTTAAGACTTGCACCAAAACGCTCTCAGTGTGACCAGTGGCATATTTCAAATAAAATAAATACATTTAGTAGACTTCACTGATGACTAGTCCATATGTGCTGAAACACACCCAAAGGAACACTGAGTCGAAACAGCCATTTCTTTCAGAATATCGTTACTGAAACTCTAAGCAAACACTTCCAGAATAAAGCAGGACTTTTCTTCTCACTGTCTCCAACGGTACATTTTAGTGTGAATAATTCATTAAGGACTTCACTGGTAATGCAAACATCAACAGTGGGTCTCCCAGGACTAAACAAAATGACACATTAATATTTGATACAGACCTCAAAATAACAGCAGAGACAGCATAATGTTTGTACGAGGAAGGGAGGGGATATGATACACTGTAAAAGGGCTTTGAACATGTCAATACCATGGGTCTCCACTTCCTCTTGGTCACTCTGTGATATAACTTCCTGTTTCCTGTCAGAGTGGGCATCCAGGTGTAGGTAGAGAGAGACAGCTGAGTGGGCTGGCATGAGGCAGGAGGACAGTGTGCTAGCTAGAGTACAGCATGAATCATAACATTGTGATGACTAGGGTTGTTCCATCCCCATTCTATAGGCTGGGGTATAGTTTGTTATACGTCTACAGTTCTATCAGTCACACTTGAGCTCATTGATGGGATGTACGGGTAACTGCCAAAATAAAAGGAAACACTTGAGTAAATGAGGGATACAAAACATATTGAAAGCAGGTGCTTCCTGTTAATTAAGCAATTATCATCCCACCATGCTTAGAGTCATGTATTAAAAATGCCCAGTTGACCATTACCTTGGCTTAAATACCTAGAAGAGATCTCAGTGACCTTTAAAGAGGAGTCTCATAAAGAGCTCTGTGTGTGTGGTGTGTGTGTGTGTGTGTGTGTGTGTGTGTGTGTGTGTGTGTGTGTGTGTGTGTGTGTAAGAATGGTGTTGCATCCCACCAACAGAATTCCAGACGCTTGTAGAATCTATGCCAAGGCACATTGAAGCTGTTCTGGCTCGTGGTGCCCCAATGTCATAGAAGACACTTTGTTGGTGTTTCCTTTATTTTGGCAGTTACCTGTATATGGATGTTGTTAATGTGCCAAACATGGCTGGGAATGGCAAGCACGACATGTTGGTCTGCTACAGATGCACCTGCCATACTGTAGAAGGCCATGAGAAGACGGGATCGTTTGAATGCAGTATTTCTGTAGTGAAACTGGGGCACGGAACGGTTGTGTGTCTAGTCTACTAACCACCATATACAGAGGTGCACAGACAGAGAGAGATTTACCTCAGATTACACAGACCCACAAAGAATTCGAAAACAAATCCAATTTTGATATACTCCCATATCTACTGGGTGAAATACCACAGTGTACCATCACAGCAGCAATGTTTGTGACCTGGTGCCACAAGAAAAGGGCAACCAGTGAAGAAGAAACACCATTGTAAATACAACCCATATTTATGTTAATTACTTTCCTTTTTGTACTTTAACTATTTGCATCATTACAACACTGTATATATACATACAACAAACACTGTATATATACATACGACATACAACAAACACTGTATATAGACATACGACATACAACACTGTATATAGACATACGACATACAACACTGTATATATACATACAAACACTGTATATATACATACATACAACATACAACAAACACTGTATATATACATACGACACTGTATATAGACATACAACACTGTATATAGACATACAACACTGTATATATACATACGACATACAACAAACACTGTATATATACATACAACAAACACTATATATATACATACAACACTGTATATATACATACAAACACTGTATATATACATACATACGACATACAACACTGTATATATACATACGACATACAACAAACACTGTATATATACATACAACAAACACTGTATATATACATACAACACTGTATATATACATACAAACACTGTATATATACATACGACATACAACACTGTATATATACATACAACAAACACTGTATATATACATACGACATACAACAAACACTGTATATAGACATACAACAAACACTGTATATATACATACAACACTGTATATATACATACAAACACTGTATATATACATACGACATACAACACTGTATATATACATACAACAAACACTGTATATATACATACGACATACAACAAACACTGTATATAGACATACGACATACAACACTGTATATATACATACAACAAACACTGTATATATACATACGACATACAACAAACACTGTATATAGACATACGACATACAACACTGTATATATATACATACAACAAACACTGTATATATACATACGACATACAACAAACACTGTATATAGACATACGACATACAACACTGTATATATACATACAACAAACACTGTATATATACACATACGACATACAACAAACACTGTATATAGACATACAACACTGTATATATACATACAACAAACACTGTATATATACATACGACATACAACAAACACTGTATATAGACATACAACACTGTATATAGACATACAACACTGTATATAGACATACAACAAACACTGTATATAGACATACAACACTGTATATAGACATACAACACTGTATATATACATACAACATACAACACTGTATATACACATACGACATACGACACTGTATATAGACATACAACATACGACACTGTTTAGACATACAACACTGTATATAGACATACAACAAACACTGTATATACACATACGACACTGTATATAGACATACAACATACGACACTGTTTATAGACATACAACACTGTATATAGACATACAACAAACACTGTATATAGACATACAACACTGTATATAGACATACAACACTGTATATAGACATACAACACTGTATATAGACATACGACATGCAACACTGTATATAGACATGCAACACTGTATATAGACATACAACACTGTATATAGACATACGACATACAACACTGTATATAGACATACGACACTGTATATAGACATACAACACTGTATATAGACATACAACACTGTATATAGACATACGACATACAACACTGTATATAGACATACAACACTGTATATATACATACGACACTGTATATAGACATACAACAAACACTGTATATATACATACAACACTGTATATAGACATACAACACTGAATATAGACATACGACACTGTATATAGACATACGACACTGTATATAGACATACGACACTGTATATAGACATACAACACTGTATATAGACATACAACACTGTATATAGACATACGACACTGTATATAGACATACAACACTGTATATAGACATACAACACTGTACATAGACATACGACATACAACACTGTATATAGACATACAACACTGTATATATACATACAACACTGTATATATACATACATACAACATACAACAAACACTGTATATATACATACAACACTGTATATAGACATACAACACTGTATATAGACATACGACACTGAATATAGACATACGACACTGTATATAGACATACAACACTGTATATAGACATACAACACTGTATATAGACATACAACACTGAATATAGACATACGACACTGTATATAGACATACAACACTGTATATAGACATACAACACTGTATATAGACATACGACACTGAATATAGACATACGACACTGTATATAGACATACAACACTGTATATATACATACATACAACACTGTATATAGACATACAACACTGTATATAGACATACAACACTGTATATAGACATACGACACTGTATATATACATACGACACTGTATATATACATACGACACTGTATATATACATACATACATACATACAACACTGTGTATAGACATACAACACTGTATATAGACATACAACACTGTATATAGACATACGACACTGTATATAGACATACGACATACAACACTGTATATAGACATACAACACTGTATATATACACATACGACACTGTATATATACATACGACACTGTATATAGACATACAACACTGTATATAGACATACAACACTGTATATATACATACATACAACACTGTGTATAGACATACAACACTGTATATAGACATACGACACTGTATATAGACATACGACACCGTATATATACATACAACATACAACACTGTATATATACATACAACACTGTATATAGACATACAACACTGTATATATACATACAACACTGTGTATAGACATACAACACTGTATATAGACATACAACACTGTATATATACATACAACACTGTGTATATACATACAACACTGTATATATACATACAACACTGTATATATACATTCAACACTGTATATATACATACAACACCGTGTATAGACATACAACACTGTATATATACACATACAACACTGTGTATAGACATACGACACTGTATATAGACATACAACACTGTGTATAGACATACGACACTGTATATAGACATACAACACTGTGTAGACACTGAGAGATACATACAACTTTTCTTTATTCTTTCGTGAGCAATGTTTTCTGTTCATTTTTTGTTATTTCACTTTTGTTTAATACAGTGCCTTGTCTTCCAACAAGACAATGAACCAAAACATAAAGCAAAATCTACAATGGAATGGTTAAAAAATAATCATATCCAGGTGTTAGAATGGCCAAGTCAAAGTCCAGACCTGAATCCAATCGAGAATCTGTGGAAAGAACTGAAAACTGCTGTTCACAAATGCTCTCCATCAAACCTCACTGAGCTCGAGCTGTTTTGCAAGGAGGAATGGGAAAAAATGTCAGTCTCTCGATGTGCAAAACTGATAGAGACATACCCCAAGCGACTTACAGCTGTAATCGCAGCAAAAGGTGGCGCTACAAAGTATTAACTTAAGGGGGCTGAATAATTTTGCACGCCCAATTTTTCAGTTTTTGATTTATTAAAAAAGTTTGAAATATCCAATAAATGTCGTTCCACTTCATGATTGTGTCCCACTTGTTGTTGATTCTTCACAAAAAAAATAGTTTTATATCTTTATGTTTGAAGCCTGAAATGTGGCAAAAGGTCGCAAAGGGGGCCGAATACTTTCGCAAGGCACTGTATCTATTTCACTTGTTTTGGCAATGTTAATAATAATAATAATAATAATAATAATATTAATAATAAATGTTTCCCATGCCAATAAAGCCCTTAAATTAAATTAGAGAGAGAGAGAGAGGGAGAGAGAAACAGGCAGAAGTTTACAGAGAGGGAATGAAATATGGAAACCAGTGGGCAGATAGCTGCCTTTCTCTCTCTCCCTCCATCTCTCCTCTCCTACGCAGTGTGATGGCATACATCCCTCTCTCTACCTGGCAGTGTGAGTCTTGCTGTATAATTCACAAACAGCAGCCAGGTCACTAATTTTACTCTCTGTAGCAGAGTAGATATGTCAGGTTGTAGTCGTGTTCATAGTATCCACAAGCAGCCCGTGTGTGTGTGTGTGTGTGTGTGTGTGTGTGTGTGTGTGTGTGTGTGTGTGTGTGTGTGTGTGTGTGTGTCTTTGTCCTGGATGTGTGTGGATAAATGACAGCGAGAGAGAAGAGTGGCGTGGTTGGGTCAGGGTGAGAGAGAGCCACATCCACCATCATTACACAGACATTTTATGTCACTGGAAGGGAGAGGGGCTCTAATCAAACCTCAATCACTAATACCTGGAAGAGCATGTATGCTCCGCTGGGCTGGCTTTCCCCACTAATGTGAACTCATTAGGCGCACACGTGTGCGTGCAAGTGTGTGTGTGTGTGTGTGTGTGTGTGTATAGCCTCTAAAGTTCAAGCCTCTCGGTGTCCCCTGAGAGTTGTCTCTCAGACGAGGCAGAAGAGAGGATGTTGCTGTCATTTTAAACATCCTGTTTAAAGCATAGAGCTCTAGCAGCAAGGCATTCATCTTCAGATGACACATCTCGGTCCACTGATGCTGCATACACTTACCATATCTCAGGTGACATTTTACCACAGGCTAAATCAGTGGTAAAACCCCAGCATTTTGTAATGACAGTCTGCAATTGGCACGTTGATGTTGTCATTTTGTTTTCAGGCCAGGACACATTGTATCGATCGATGCAGACTGAAACAAAATACTGATGTACAACAACATGAACAAACCTCAATATATAAAGCACAATACATCAATTTAATGTGTAATAGAAATGTAATGTAGATCACGGATGACTATCAAATCTGCTTCCAGTGCGTCCTGAAATGGAAGGCAATCTCATGTCACGAAGGAGACAGTGTGACAACCATTGTTCGGGAGAGAGACTTTGTGAGCTAAAAAGGCCAGGAGTGATGAATCAGATTCACTGTCAGTCATACAATGACCACTCACTCTAACTACTGTTTGCAGATATGTTTTCCACATGACTGCTCTGCTGCTGAACTGGTGCCGTGTGTGCGTGTGTGTACGTGCCTCTATCCGTCTGCCTGCCTGTCTGTAGCACCTCTTGGTGAGACTACAGGAAAATACCAGTTTCCAACCATAGAACGTATCACTAAGAGTCGAAGCAGACTGTCACATCCTTACAAATGGATCTGAGAGCATTATGAGTCTAGACTCATCTCAGTGAATGTGCTATAGTGTATAATACAATTGCCTGGGAGGACAAAAAAAAATAATCACCCTCACTATAATTGAGTCTCCCGCACATTAAAATGTCAGAGAGAAAGGACAGGGAACAGGCTCATCGACAGAGAGTGGGATGAAATAATGAGGGAGGAGAAGGGGATGAAGCTCATTATGAGTTTAAGAAACGGGTCGCCTGACCTTAATCGTAAACAGCGAGTTAGCGGTGAGTAAGATGTTGCTAGGGGCAACCAGGCCATTCAAGCTCAGTGTCTGAGTCTCAGATAGTTTGGAGTAGTATAGTGCACTACTTTGATAAGTAGGGATAAATGGTCCGAGTCGAAAGTAGTGCACTATATGGGAAATAGGCACTCAAAAGTGGGTAACTATATGGGAATGTCATTTGACATTCCCGTGTATTTTCCCTTCTTCATGCAGTACCTCTATACTGCTCCAACTGGAATCCTGAATGTTGGTTCTACAGCCAGGAAGAGTCATGCTATGCTGAACTGATCTCCTCAAGAATTCCACAAGAGAAGAAATGCTGTTGAGAGGGGAGGTGCCAAGGGGAGGGGGAAGAGGAATAGTGGTGCGTGCTGTTGAGAGGGGAGGTGCCAAGGGGAGGGGGAAGAGGAATAGTGGTGCGTGCTGTTGAGAGGGGAGGTGCCAAGGGGAGGGGGAAGAGGAATAGTGGTGCGTGCTGTTGAGAGGGGAGGTGCCAAGGGGAGGGGGAAGAGGAATAGTGGTGCGTGCTGTTGAGAGGGGAGGTGCCAAGGGGAGGGGGAAGAGGAATAGTGGTGCGTGCTGTTCAGAGGGGAGGTGCCAAGGGGAGGGGGAAGAGGAATAGTGGTGCGTGCTGTTGAGAGGGGAGGTGCCAAGGGGAGGGGGAAGAGGAATAGTGGTGCGTGCTGTTGAGAGGGGAGGTGCCAAGGGGAGGGGGAAGAGGAATAGTGGTGCGTGCTGTTGAGAGGGGAGGTGCCAAGGGGAGGGGGAAGAGGAATAGTGGTGCGTGCTGTTGAGAGGGGAGGTGCCAAGGGGAGGGGGAAGAGGAATAGTGGTGCGTGCTGTTGAGAGGGGAGGTGCCAAGGGGAGGGGGAAGAGGAATAGTGGTGCGTGCTGTTGAGAGGGGAGGTGCCAAGGGGAGGGGGAAGAGGAATAGTGGTGCGTGCTGTTGAGAGGGGAGGTGCCAAGGGGAGGGGGAAGAGGAATAGTGGTGCGTGCTGTTGAGAGGGGAGGTGCCAAGGGGAGGGGGAAGAGGAATAGTGGTGCGTGTAATGAAGGCATGGGATTAGATGCATGTTGCTGCACGACATCAGAGAGAGAGAGAGAGAGAGAGAGAGAGAGAGAGAGAGAGAGAGAGAGAGAGAGAGAGAGAGAGAGAGATGCTTCGTTACCAAATCCAATAAGATGAAGGTGACAGACAAGCTGACTGGGTAGAGATTCTACCCAGCTGATTCTTGCTACCTATACTAGTTCTACTGATTGTCAGGCTCTGTCACAATGCACATGGGGAAATTCTAAAAAACTATTTCAGTCAAGTGAATCAGACAGCAGCAGTTAAAGCTCTCTTGCCTGACAGAGCTTTCAGAGACCTTATGCCCCTCATACACACAGCTGGCCTGGAGGAGACGCACACGCGCGCACACACACACGGCAATGAGATTCTGCATGCTCCAACTGCCTCTCTGTCAGTCAAAATCAGGCCCAGTGGTTAGATTACATAACTACATCCTCACGAGTGTGTGTGTGTGTGTGTGTGTGTGTGTGTGCATAACTAGACATCCTCCCGGCTGTATACACGGCTGAAAGACCATGGGAATAACCACTCCGAGCTAAAAATCCACTCTCTTTTTGCCATTCTGCTGCCTGAATAGGTTTGAGACTGGAGAAGTACGGACATGAAAAAAGGACACTTGGATCAATTCTCTCTCGTGTCTGTTAAAGGAAAAAATGTAAATGTTCCCTGTCTGTTCTGTTTAAAAGCACGCTGGCACCCAGGCTCAAGGTGTAGAGACGGCGAAGTCTCCTTATATTTGAGTGTAAACGACCTCAGGCAAGAGGTCTGGACCTTTATGGCAGGCACAAGGAGGACATTGGTGCTTGCTGTTTCAAGCCCCTCTCCGGCCGTTCCCCCTGAATCGCTACAATGGTACGACTATTGCCTTCCCTCGTTGTTGTGAGTAATGTTGACTGGATGAGAGACAGAAGTGTCTGCAACTCAGGATTACATTCACAGCTCTGTTAAGGCTGTTACGACTGAACGCCAGGCTCTCTCTCCAACCCACACAATATAATAGCTGTCCTGCAATAAACCCCTCTGTTTGGACTATCAATCATCACCAAGCGACAGCAGGTTCTGGTTCCTATTGTTTTATATCTGGTGAGGTCAGCCCATGTAAGATCCTTTCTCCTCACACCGGAGTCACACACACACACACGCAGACAGATCAACTGTCAAATTAATAATACCCGTTTGATGTTTCGGTGTGTGTGTGTGTGTGTGTGTGTGTGTGTGTGTGTGTGTGTGGTGACCAACACATCCAAGTGTAATGGAAAAATAGCATTATCATAGCATAGCATTATCACAGCATTATCATAGCATAACATTATCATAGTAATACACAGTCCAGCATTGTAATGGATGGATTATAATGCTAATGCATAATGGATAATATGTAAATGGTTCTTTTCCAGGTGTTCAAAGTGCTTTATTTTGTACGGGCCACAATGTTAATCAGATAGTATGAGAATACAAGGCAAAGAGAGAACTGAGACAGAGACAAATGGTAATAAAATGAAACCTTGCACTTGTTTCTCATTATGTAAATGTTCCAGCCAATTATCAGCCACAATCAGACCTGCCTGCAGTCCCCATGACTACGGACCAAACACGTGTGTGTGTGTGTGTGTGTCTCTTTCTCTTCTGTGTGCGTGCATGTGCACACAAGTACGTGCGTACATGAGGACAACTGCATACTACGAAGTGGAAGAAGGATAACTGTGAGCCAGCCAACCAACTTTCCTTCTCCTAAAATCAGAGATATTTTCTCCTTCCCGCCTAGACCCAGGGGATATATCAGACAGGGTAGTGAACGGCCCGGAACCTTTTATTCTGGCTACAACAAATCCCAGGCAAATAATGTTTCAAAGAGGAACCGCTATGCCTCCGTATCATTATGCAGGAGTTAGCAGCCATGCTGCGTTCACCTTGACAGCTTGTGTGTGTGTGTGTGTGTGTGTGTGTGTGTGCGTGCGTGCGTGCGTGCGTGCGTGCGTGCGTGTCATCTTGGCCATGTTCTGTTATAATCTCCACCCGGCACAGCCAGAAGAGGACTGGCCACCCCTCATAGCCTAGTTCCTCTCTAGGTTTCTTCCTAGGTTTTGTTTTTCCTAGCCACCGTGCTTCTACACCTATATTGCTTGCTGTTTGGGGTTTTAGGCTGGGTTTCTGCACAGCACTTTGAGATATCAGTTGATGTACGAAGGGCTATATAAATAAATTTGATTTGATTTGTGTATGTGTGTGTGTGTGCTAGCCCAGTCATCTTCCTTCCATAACATCACAGCTGGGCTCTCAGTGTGTGCGTTGGTACATTTGTGAGTGTGTTTTTGTGTGTGCTTAGCTAGCAGTCTCCTTCCTCAGCAGCTAAGAGCAGCTCTCAGATCATCAGAGACACAGGTCCCTTGCCTCTGAAACGTACCACACAGTGTCACTGTGGGCAAACATGAGAGAGGAAACTAAAGAAACGGGAGAGGAGGAAAACATGAGAGGAAACTAAAGAAACGGGAGAGGAGGAAAACATGAGAGGGGAAACTAAAGAAACAGGAGAGGAGGAAAACATGAGAGGAAACTAAAGAAACAGGAGAGGAGGAAAACATGAGAGAGGAAACTAAAGAAACGGGAGAGGAGGAAAACATGAGAGAGGAAACTAAAGAAACAGGAGAGGAGGAAACATGAGAGAGGAAACTAAATAAACGGGAGAGGAGGAAAACATGAGAGGAAACTAAAGGAACAGGAGAGGAAGAAAACATGTGAGAGGCAACTAAAGAAACGGGAGAGGAGGAAAACATGAGAGGAAACTAAAGAAAAGGGAGAGGAGGAAAACATGAGAGGAAACTAAAGAAACAGGAGAGGAGGAAAACATGAGGAAACTAAAGAAACAGGAGAGGAGAAAAAACATGAGAAGAAACTAAAGAAACGGGAGAGGAAGAAAACATGAGAGGAGGAAAACATGAGGGGAAACTAAAGAAAAGGGAGAGGAGGAAAACATGAGAGGGGAAACTAAAGAAACAGGAGAGGAGGCAAACATGAGAGAGGAAACTAAAGAAACAGGAAAGGAGGAAAACATGAGAGAGGAAACTAAAGAAACGGGAGAGGAGGAAAAGATGAGAGAGGAAACTAAAGAAAAGGGAGAGGAGGAAAACATGAGAGGGGAAACTAAAGAAACGGGAGAGGAGGAAAACATGAGAGGAAACTAAAGAAACGGGAGAGGAGGAAAACATGAGAGAGGAAACTAAAGAAACGGGAGAGGAGGAAACATGAGAGAGGAAACTAAAGAAAAGGGAGAGGAGGAAAACATGAGAGGAAACTAAAGAAACAGGAGAGGAGGAAAACATGAGAGGAAACTAAAGAAACGGGAGAGGAGGAAAACATGAGGAAACTAAAGAAACAGGAGAGGAGAAAAAACATGAGAAGAAACTAAAGAAACGGGAGAGGAGGAAAACATGAGGAGGAAAACATGAGAGGGGAAACTAAAGAAAAGGGAGAGGAGGAAAACATGAGAGGGGAAACTAAAGAAAAGGGAGAGGAGGAAAACATGAGAGGGGAAACTAAAGAAACAGGAGAGGAGGCAAACATGAGAGAGGAAACTAAAGAAACAGGAAAGGAGGAAAACATGAGAGAGGAAACTAAAGAAACGGGAGAGGAGGAAAAGATGAGAGAGGAAACTAAAGAAAAGGGAGAGGAGGAAAACATGAGAGGGGAAACTAAAGAAACGGGAGAGGAGGAAAACATGAGAGGAAACTAAAGAAACGGGAGAGGAGGAAAACATGAGAGAGGAAACTAAAGAAACGGGAGAGGAGGAAAACATGAGAGGGGAAACTAAAGAAAAGGGAGAGGAGGAAAACATGAGAGGGGAAACTAAAGAAAAGGGAGAGGAGGAAAACATGAGAGGGGAAACTAAAGAAACAGGAGAGGAGGAAAACATGAGAGAGGAAACTAAAGAAAAGGGAGAGGAGGAAAACATGAGAGGGGAAACTAAAGAAAAGGGAGAGGAGGAAAACATGAGGGGAAACTAAAGAAACAGGAGAGGAGGAAACATGAGAGAGGAAACTAAAGAAACGGGAGAGGAGGAAAACATGAGAGGAGGAAAACATGAGAGGGGAAACTAAAGAAACGGGAGAGGAGGAAAACATGAGGAAACTAAAGAAAAGGGAGAGGAGGAAACATGAGAGAGGAAACTAAAGAAAAGGGAGAGGAGGAAAACATGAGAGAGGAAACTAAAGAAACGGGAGAGGAGGAAAACATGAGAGGAAACTAAAGAAACGGGAGAGGAGGAAAACATGAGAGGGGAAACTAAAGAAAAGGGAGAGGAGGAAAACATGAGAGAGGAAACTAAAGAAAAGGGAGAGGAGGAAAACATGAGAGGAGGAAAACATGAGAGGGGAAACTAAAGAAAAGGGAGAGGAGGAAAACATGAGGAGGAAAACATGAGAGAGGAAACTAAAGAAAAGGGAGAGGAGGAAAACATGAGAGGAGGAAAACATGAGAGGGGAAACTAAAGAAAAGGGAGAGGAGGAAAACATGAGAGAGGAAACTAAAGAAAAGGGAGAGGAGGAAAACATGAGAGGAAACTAAAGAAACGGGAGAGGAGGAAAACATGAGAGAGGAAACTAAAGAAAAGGGAGAGGAGGAAAACATGAGAGGGGAAACTAAAGAAAAGGGAGAGGAGGAAAACATGAGAGGGGAAACTAAAGAAAAGGGAGAGGAGGAAAACATGAGGGGGAAAACATGAGAGGGGAAACTAAAGAAAAGGGAGAGGAGGAAAACATGAGAGGAGGAAAACATGAGAGGGGAAACTAAAGAAAAGGGAGAGGAGGCAAACATGATAGGGGAACTAAAGAAACGGGAGAGGAGGAAAACATGAGAGGGGAAACTAAAGAAACAGGAGAGGAGGAAAACATGAGAGAGGAAACTAAAGAAACAGGAGAGGAGGCAAACATGAGAGAGGAAACTAAAGAAACAGGAGAGGAGGAAAAAGAGCTGTGGTTGCCCTACAGCTCACACCACCAGGAGGAACTGTGGTGAATATCAACACAACAGACCATATTCACACCGCCTGGGGTCAGGCTGGGTGAAAGGGGATAATGTATTACGAAGAAGATGTGAGGGATTTGGAAGATCATTGCTGATGGACCTTTGGGGAAACAAGAGTATATCTACAGGATAGTAATGTAGGCCGCTAAATCTCTGTTTTCAGAACATTTCCCTGTAGGTTAGCGTGGGGAATGAGGTACCTGGAAGCACACGCCAACATTCTACCAGAAGACACAATTTATTCTGCAAAAAAATGCATCACTTTATAGTTTTGGCCTTGGAGAAAGAATGTATTTTAACATCACACCTCAACAACACCTGTCAACTAAGGATAGAAGCTGATCCAAGAACAGAAATGAGACCTTCAGAGCTCCACTCAAACTCTTGATGATAAACACATAGAGAACAGAAGCTTTCCATCTCCCCTCGAGAGGTAAAATCAACCTTATTAAATTATTAAATTTCCGTACGGCACGCACACACACATCTGCACCTCATTAGCATCAGCAAACAGTTCTTCTGCAAAGAAGAGAATCGACCGTAACAATTACATTTCATTACCTTCCCCTCTCCCAGTGGGTGCATTGGTTTCCACTTACCCAAACACAAATGTGATTTCACTCAGGTGCCACGACGACGCTTCATATTAGACGTCTTTATTGTGGTAGCAGTTGGATTCACAGCAGTCCGGTCAGTCTGTTTACCTGATAAATATCATCATTAAGTGGGTGGGGATTACAGAGGCATTTTAACTGCCATCTGAAACATCCTCTCTTCTCTCACTGTAGGAAGTCAGAGGCTTTTAACAATAACAGATTGAGGAAAATAACTACGTTGCCTCGTCTCATCTACAGTTGAAGTCATTAAAACTGTTGTTTTAATGTTTTGTTAACAAACTATAGTTTTGGCTACTTTGTGCATGACACAAGTCATTTTTACAACAATTGTTTACACACAGATTATTTCACTTAAAAGTCACTGTATCACTATTCTGGTAGGTCAGAAGTTAACATACACTAAGTTGACTGGGCCTTTAGACAGCTTGGAAAATTCAAAAAAATTGATTCATGGCTTTAGAAGCTTCAGGTAGGCTAATTGACATAATGTGAGTCAATTGGAGGTGTACCTGTGGATGTATTTCAAGGCCTACCTTCAAACTCAGTGCCTCTTTGCTCGACATCATGGGAAAATCAAAAGAAATCAGCCAAACGCCTGAAGGTGCCACGTTCATCTGTACAAACAATAATATGCAAGTATAAACACCATAGGACCACGCAGCAGTCAAACCGCTCAGGATGGAGATGCATTCTGTCTCCTAGAGATGAGCGTACTTTGGTGCGAAAAGTGCAAATCAATCCCAGAACAACAGCAAAGGACCTTGTGAAGATTCTGGAGGAAACCGGTATAAAAGTATCTATATCCACAGTAAAACGAGTACTATATCGACGTAACCTGAAAGGCCACTCAGCAAGGAAGAAGCCACTGCTCCAAAACAGCCATTAAAAAGCCAGACTACGGTTTGCAACTGCACATGGGGACAAAGATCGTACTTTTTGGAGAAATGTCCTCTGGTTCGATGAAAAAATAAAAAAGAACTGTTTGGCCATAATGACCATCGTTATGTTTGGAGGAAAAAGGGGAAGGCTTGCAAGCCGAAGAACCCCATCCCAACCGTGAAGCACCGGGGTGGCAGCATCATGTTGTGGGAGTGCTTTGCTGCAGGAGGGACTGGTGCACTTCACAAAATAGATGGCATCATGAGGAAGTAAAATTATGTGGATATATTGAAGCAACATCTCAAGACATCAGTCAGGAAGTCAAAGCTTGGTCACAAATGGGTCTTCCAAATAGACAATGACCCCCAGCATACTTCCAAAGTTGTGGCAAAATGGCTTAAGGACAACAAGGTCAAGGTATTGGAGTGGCCATCACAAAGCCCAGACATCAATCGTATAGAAAATGTGTGGGCAGAACTGAAAAGGCGTGTGCGAGCAAGGAGGCCTACAAACCTGACTCAGTTACAATAGCTCTGTCAGGAGGAATGGGCCAAAATTCACCCAATTTATTGTGTGAAGCTTGTGGAAGGCTACCTGAAACGTTTGACCCAAGTTCAACAATATAAAGGCAATGCTACCAAATACTAATTGAATGTATGTAAACTTCTGACCCAATGAGAATGTGATGAAAGAAATAAAAGCTGAAATAAATCTCTCTCTCTACTATTATTCTGACATTTCACATTCTTCAAATAAAGTGGTGATCCTAATTGACCTAAAACAGGGATTTTTTACTAGGATTAAACGTCAGGAATTGTGAAAAATTGAGTTGAAATGTATTTGGCTAAGGTGTATGTAAACTTCCGACTTCAACTGTATAGTTGGGAGTTTTAAACGAGCTCACCAAATGATCCTCTAAATGAACCCTCAACATCAGAGAAGACTCAGTGTGGAATGACAATACAGTAGCCTGCTGGAGATTATTTTCACCCCTAGCCTGATTACACAGCACGGGGGCTGCTGTTAATGGTGTGTTCCTGGGGGAACCAAAATAGAGTACAAGACCATTATATGATATGGAGAACTAGAACCAGAGTGGAGGGAGTTTTGGGGCTGGGTTTCACATAGCCGCACAGCACAGAGATGGTTACACAATCACACCTTAAAACCTGTTGCGACTCTAGGGGCAGTATTTTCATTTTTGGATAAAAAACGTTCCCATTTTAAACAAGATATTTTGTCACGAAAAGATGCTCGACTATAATAATATATAATTGACAGCTTTGGATAGAAAACCCTCTGACGTTTCCAAAACTGCAAAGATATTGCCTGTGAGTGCAACATAACTGATGTTACAGGCAAAACTCAGATCAAAATCCAATCAGGAAGTGCCGCATTTTTTGAAACCGCCTCATGCCAATGACTCCTTATATGGCTGTGAATGAGCTACAAATGAGCTTAAGTTTTCCAAGGTGTCTACAGCATTGTGACGTCTTTTTACGCATTTATGTTGAAGAATAGCCGTAAGGGACCACATTTAGCAAGTGGTCACATGATGGCTCCCGCAGAAAATCTTGCGTAAAGTACACAAGTAGCCATTTTTCCAATCGCTTCTTATGAGAAACCAATTGTCCCAGCTGATATATTATCGAATAGATATGTGAAAAACACCTTGAGGATTGATTCTAAACAACGTTTGCCATGTTTCTGTCGATATTATGGAGCTAATTTGGAAAAACGTTTGGCGTTGTAGTGACTGCATTTTCTGGTCGATTTCTCAGCCAAACGTGAAGAACAAACGGAGCTATTTTGCCTACAAAAATAATATTTTGGGGAAAAAGGAACATTTGCTATCTAACTGGGAGTCTCCTGAGTGAAAACATCTGAAGTTCTTCAAAGGGAAATTATTTAATTTGATTGCTTTTCTTATTTTCGTGAAAATGTTGCCTGCTGGTAGCAGAGCCTAGCATAGCATTATGCCATGATAAACTTACACAAATGCTTGTCTAGCGTTGGCTGTAACGCATATTTTGAAAATCACAGTGATGACAGTGTGATTAACAAAAGGCTAAGCTGTGTCTCAATATATTTCTTTTGTGATTTTCATGAATAGGAAGATATTCTAGGAAGATTTATGTCCACTGCGTTATGCTAATTAGTTTGAGGCTATGGTTACGCTCCCGCATGCGGGTTTGAGAGTCATGAGAAGTTAACTGCCCTCAGCTCGACAGCTCCCCCTCTCTCTCAGTCTCGCCTGGGAGTGTATGTATTTGTCTGTGTGTGTTTTCCCCATGGCAATCTCTGTCCAATGACAGAGAGACACAGTGCGTGTGTTACAGACAGAGTGTGTGTGTGTGTGTGTGTGTTGACAGTGTGTGTGTGTTCGTGCGCGTGCGCGTTCGTGTGTGTTCTCTGCTGTGGTCTCCAGAAAGCGTCTATCAGTGAGTAGCCCGTAGGCAGCAGACACAGGTAGACAGGCTGTAAGAGGTCTCTACAGACTCATTACAGATGAGGCAGGCAGGCAGCATTGAGAGAGACTGGCTGTGTTATCTGAAACGCCTCCCCACACACACACGCACACAAATATGCAGTAATTAGGCAAAAATGTAAAACAGCTGTCATTAGTCTAAAATTGCTCATGGCAAAAATGAAACACTCAGCCCATCATGTATTGTCCTTGGTGCATCAGTGGTCTGTCATTCCCTGACAACGAAGTTATTTTTACTAATAGGTGTATTTAATTGTCAAATTTTTTAAAAAGCAATGTCAAAATAGTTCCCCAAAAACGACACTCCTGTAACGCGTTCGTCTTAATGGTTCTATATAATTACTGTATAGTAAGTTACAGATGTCAACGCACCTGTGTGCTGAATTTAACAGCACTTAAAAATACACTACACAGCGTAGTGTGTGTGGACATCCCTTCAAATTAGTGGATTCGGCTATTTCAGCCACACCCGTTTCTGACAGGTGTATAGAATCGCGCACACTGCCATGCAATCTCCATAGACAACCATTGGCAGTAGATTGGCCCGTACTGAAGAGCACAGTGACTTTCAACGTGCCACCGTCATAGGATGCCACCTTTCCAACAAGTCAGTTTGTCAAATTTCTGCCCTGCTAGAGCTGCCCTGGTTAACTGAAAGTGCTGTTATTGTGAAGTGGAAACGTCTAGGAGCAACAACAGCTCAGTCACGAAGCCACACAAGCTCACAGAACGGGACCGCCGAGTGCTGAAACACGTACAAAAAAAATGTGTCTGTCCTCGATTGCAATACACACTACCAAACTGCAATGTCAGCACAAGAACTGTTCGTCGGAAGCTTCATGAAATGGGTTTCGATGGCCGGGCAGCCGCACACAAGCCTAAGATCACCATGCGCAATTCCAAGCGTTGGCTGGAGTGGTGTAAAGCTAAACCACTCACTGGACTCTGGAGCAGTGAAAATGCGTTCTCTGGAGTGATGAATCACGCTTCACTATCTGGCAGTCCGACGGACTTTGGCGGATGCAAGGAGAATGCTACTTGCCCGAATGCATAGTGCCAACTGTAAAGTTTGGTGGGGCTGTTTTTCATGGTTCAGGCTCCTTAGTTCCAGTGAAGGGAAATCTTAACACTAAAGCATACAATGACATTCTAGATGATTCTGTGCTTCCAACTTTGTGGCAACAGTTTGGGGAAGGCCCTTTCCTGTTTCAGCATGACAATGCCCTTGTGCACAAACTGAGGTCCATACAGAAATGGTTTGTCGAGATCGGTGTGGAAGAACTTGACTGGCCTGCACAGAGCCCTGACCTCAACCCCATCAAACACCATTCAGATGAATTGGAACGCATACTGCGAGCCAGGCGTAATCGCCCAACATCAGTGCCCGACCTCACTAATGCTCTTGTGGCTGAATGGAATTAAGTCCCCGCAGCAAAGGGGAGACGAACTCTATAATACGAGAAGGTATCCACATACCAGCTGTACACTGAGTGTACAAAACATCAGGAACACCTTCCTAATATTGAGTTGCACCCCCTCTTTTGCCCTCAATTCATCGGGGCATGGACTCTACAAAGTGTCGAAAGCATTCTACAGGGATGCTGGTCCATAGACTCCAATGCTTCCCACAGTTGTGTCAAGTTGACTGGATGTCCTTTGGATGGTGGACCATTCTTGATACACACGGGCTACTGTTGAGAGTGAAAAACCCAGCAGTGTTGCAGTTCTTTACACAAACTGGTGTGCCTGGCACCTACTACCATACCCCGTTCAAAGGCATTCAAATCGTTTGTCTTGCACATTAACCCTCTGGTGGCACACATATACAAGCCATGTCTCAATTGTCTCAAGGCTCAAAAAGCGGCATCAACAAGGGATCCTAGCTTTCACCTGGATTCACCTGGTTAGATCATGGAAAGAGCAGGTGTTCCTAATGTTTTGTACACCAAGTGTATGTTATGCTCCTGCTGTACATAATGCAAATAAATACTATACACTGGGATGTACTAAACCCTGACTGCGCTTTGGACACAAAAACAGGCAACAGACATAATATCAACACATCCATACTCAAACAAGACTTCCAGAGCTTACCATGAACACAGTCTTTCTGGTCGATACGGAGAACAAGAATACTGCTCATAAGGAGGACTTCTCTCTTCTCTCCCCCCCCCTTACTTCCCTGCTCTCCTCCAGTCTCCCTCTATCC
>NC_048585.1:28518769-28676269 GCF_013265735.2 Oncorhynchus mykiss | reverse complement strand
AGGAGTCTCCCCCTCTCTTTTCACCCTCATCTCTCCCATTCCTGCCTCTTCAAATATGAGACCAGTACATTAATGAAGGGGCCTTATAATACACATCGAATATCAAAGTGTTAGGGGGGGGGGGGGGGGGGGGGCTTTTGAAGTGTGGGTCATTTGAATATGGAGATGGCTAGCTTGAAGAAACATGTGATTGAATGACCCATACTACACATTACAATGAGGGCAGAGCTCACGTGTTATGCAGAATACACATTCCACACATCTGACTGATCAGGAATCTGTTTCATTTCCCAGGCGGTACAGATACAGGCGTCTCAGTGAGCACGCAGTCATTCAGACTGTGTAATTATAGTTAGGAATGGCCCACAGTTCTATCATAAATTACAGTTTCCACACGGTGGATGTACATATTGGGTAAAAAAATTTAAATACTGGAATTAGCACTTCCCACCAGAATGATATATTTCATTTATTGAAACTGAAGAAAGGGAGAGTAATGACAAAAGTTGTACAAACATGCATGCTATGACAGAAAGCTCGGGACCCTCTAGCATACAAACTATGATATATTCCAACGGACCAGAATCATCATTAGGGACTCATAACTCTGAAGAGAAACAGAAGGAGGTGACCAAACGGTTTCATTCGAACCTGCTCCTCTGGGAGGACTGTGTCAGGTTGATCAACGAGATCTGCTGCTCTGTGTGTCTCTGTTCTCCGGTGCAGTGAGGCCATGTAGCACATAGAGATCAGAAAAGAGGATGGATGGAGGAAGAGAAGAAGGGATGATATCTATCGCTACGGAATGCTGAGTGATGTCTCCAATTCGAGTCATTCCCTCGGTATGTGTGTGTGTGTGTGTGTGTGTGTGTGTGTGTGTGTGTGTGTGTGTGTGTGTGAGTGTGTGTGTGTGGCGTTACTCTGAGGTATCAAGAGGAGGTGGGTCAACAGGCAATACATTGTAATTACATTGATGAATATGAAAGTGAGTATATTTCAGTACCACTCTAGAGAGCAACAGGCCCAATGCTTCCACATGGCTGATCTCCTTTTCATCAGTGTGTCGAAATGAATACAGAGTATAATGAGATCCTATAACGAGACTGTCCAACAGAATCATTACTCAATACATAATGAAGGAATCGAGTGAAGCCTGGCAACCTGTGGATACACACACACACACTTGTATTCATGGACACACATATTGATTCCTGAGTTCAGATTTTATAGGGTTGATTATTCTGCACAGTGAGAAGACACTTTTCTGCAAGATCAGTCTTCTGTTCTGACGCTTTTTACCTAACCAATCTTCTCCAAAAACACACTGAGGGCCAACAGCGTTTGTTTACCCCAACGTTTATTATCTAGCAGATCCACAACGTCTGTCTGAGCCTTCTCAATAAAGACAGAGACTAACCCGCGGCAGAGAGACAGATCTAGGCCAGGGATCAACAACTAGATTCAGCCGCAGGCGGATCATAATTACAAATCATTTGTACGCTGCAAGAAGCCCAAACAGAGATATTTGACTAAAACATCATCATTTAAAACATTGCTTACATATATACAATGTGGTATACAATCACGTGTCTCTCGATGTGTGGGAAAGCTTGGGGACAGATTTCCAAAATACATTTAAAAAAACACTTGGAGCTGATTGGCTGGTGTTTCTACAGTGTTTTATGTCCAACAAAGAACATAAAAATAAAATAAAAACAAGACAACTTGGGGGTCCAAATAAAACCACCGGGACGCCAGCTGGGGAACCCAGATCTAGGCTATGGGTCAATGGACGGATGGTAAAATAGGGCTGGTGCAAGGCCATGAAAACTTCTCAACTGATAACAGAAATGAAGTATTCTCTCCGTCTGGATTTACCACAGAGCAGAGAGAGCAGTAATGCAATAAGCCCTCCGGGGTGATGGAATTCTCCGGCTCGGTCTTCCTCTGAAGCAACAACAGACACATAGGGAGTCAGGAATCACATAGGGAATCAGCTACTGTACCGCACTCTGAGAGAGGGAACATGGCAACCACAATTAGAAACCAGGGCAAATCTTAATTACCCTTCACTCACTCCCAGTCGTTAGGGAGAGAGAAGGTTGAGAGAAGGAGAGCGAGATGGAAGAGGAGAAAGAGCGAGCGAGAGAACCATGCAGTGTTTAGAGGGGTGATGGCTTTTACCATAAACTTGAACTGATTCCTTTTTTCCAGGCTTCAGAGGGAGAAATGGACACTTACACAAGGCTGATGAGACCTCCAAAAATCCACATGTACTCTGACACGCACACACTTCCTCTTACCATAGGAAATGGGCATCATCATCTTGACTATAATTTCACTGGTAGATGAAGAGATGGAAAAACATATGGACAGGGGCCAAAACTATTTGCTAATCATTTTTAGGAAACATTATGCAATCAAATCAAAATGGCTGCTTTTCTGCCATTTGTTTTCGTTACAGTACACTGGTACTACACCTCCTTCCCAGTGGCAAATTCCACTCATAACGCAACACTCCAACATGTGAATTAATGCATTGTGTTCAAAACACGTCACTTAGTTTCACCGAGTGGGTTTTTCAGTTGATTGACAGTCAGTGTGTGACTAAGAGAGAGTGAATAATGACACTTCTCAGGTCTCTGTCAACGAAGAGGCTCAACCTCAAAATGAACCAATATGTGAACTAGCGACAGTAGGATCAAGTTACCTTTTAGTGTTGATCCACCCTGTAATCTCTACTGAGGTTTCCCAAGGCTGTGTCTGCGCCTCAAAATGGCATAGTCCTGGTAAAAAGTAGTGTCCTAAACACAGAACAGGGTGCCGTTTAGAATGCAGCTGTGTGTGTGTTCTGACAAGAGGGGCTTGTCTGATGAATTATACAGCGGTTATTAGAATTCCGTGAATAAAGATTCTATGAATCGCTTTCAGCGCTGTGCATTACAGACCAGATTGAAAGAGCGATGGAGAGATGGAGGGAGAATGGAAGAGAGGAAAAAGAGTACTGTTCACTTTGAGAAAACAGTACTTTAGTAAAAGTAAAATGTCCACTATTTGGCAGTGGTTGGAACCCTTCAAACGAGATGGGGGGGGGCGGTCAGGTGCTCGACTGCAGGACTTGAAAATCCTAAAAACACTCCTTACGCCAGGGAACAGTACTTCAACTGGTGACTATCAAGGAGAATAAAGACAAAGGACCACTGTGGCTGCGTAAATCTGACGGGAAAAGAAAACCAATAGGCTTACGTTTTGGCATGAATCGCCTTCATCGCAGCGTTGAGTAGGAAAAGAGAGGGAGGCACTTATATGAAAGTGGGTGTGGAGCCTATAAAAATGCCTGTCTATAATGCAACACACACATGGAGAGACATGCGTACGGACGCGCACACACAAACACACACAAGCTCATTTCACTAACACAGAGAGTGTAGACAATTTGGTACAGAGAATGTGTATTGTGCACATGTATGTGTGGTCTGAGAGCCTTGTGCCATAACACAGCTAGCTATCCAGTCCTGAGGAGACTAGAGGATAGTAGAGAGGCTAACGTTAGCATTTACTACAGCCCAGAGTCAGGGAGGGAGGCTAAGGGAGCACTATGCCCCTGTAACACCACCCTCAGGGTCTCCTCTCCTCTGCCCGTTAAGGCCGAAGCCAGGTTTTTAGGAGGGATTTGGGATGGAGCCTTCACCCTTCCTCGGGGTGCAGAGATATAGGGCTATAGCCTTGTGTTGGTAGGAGAGGACGAGAGGAGTTGTGCTGTGTCTGTGGTAGAGGTCGACCGATTAATCGGAATGGCCGATTTAATTAGGGCCGATTTCAAGTTTTCATAACAATCACTAGTTAACTACACATGGTTGATGATATTACTAGATATTATCTAGCGTGTCCTGTGTTGCATATAATCTGACTGAGCATACAAGCATACAAGTATCTAAGTATCTGACTGAACGGTGGTAGGCAGAAGCAAGCGCGTAAACATTCATTCAAACAGCACTTTCGTGCGTTTTGCCAGCAGCTCTTCGTTGTGTCAAGCATTGCGCTGTTTATGACTTCAAACCTATCAACTCCAGAGATGAGGCTGGTGTGACCGAAGTGAAATGGCTGGCTAGTTAGCGCGCGCTAATAGCGTTTCAAACTTCACTCGCTCTGAGCCTTGGGGTGGTTGTTTCACTTGCTCTGCATGGGTAACGCTGCTTCGATGTGGTGGCTGTTGTCGTTGTGTTGCTGGTTCGAGTCCAGGGAGGAGCGAGGAGAGGGACGGCGGCTACACTGTTACACTGGCAATACTAAAGTGCCTATAAGAACATCCAATAGTCAAAGGTTAATGAAATACAAATGGTATAGAGGGAAATAGTCCTATAATAACTACAACCTAAAACTTCTTACCTGGGAATATTGAAGACTCATGTTAAAAGGAACCACCAGCTTTCATATGTTCTCATGTTCTGAGCAAGGAACTGAAACGTTAGCTTTCTTACATGGAACATATTGCACTTTTACGTTCTTCTCCAACACTTTGTTTTTGCATTATTTAAACCAAATTGAACATGTTTCATTATCTACTTGAGGCTAAATTGATTTTATATATGTATTATATGAAGTTAAAATAAGTGTCATTATTACAAATACAGTAAAAAAAAAAGAACAATAATCGGCCGATTAATCGGTATCGGCTTTTCTGGTCCTCCAATAATCGGTATCGGCGTTGAAAAATCATAATCGTTCGACCTCTAATCTGTGGAGATACTTAAAACCCAGAGCAGAGGCAGTTTTCGGATTTGTCTGAAACATTAAAACATCCCGTCTGTCTCTCGTCCCAGAGAGCGCGGAGAATAAAGCACAACACGTCTGAGTGAGCGAGTGTGCACGTATCTAATATTCTGCCTCAAATCCTATTTATGCTGATTTAAGGAGGCTAAACTGATCCTAGAACTATGACTCAGGGTACAGGTGTGAGCAGGCAACAGTTACATACAGTTTGAGTTCAATCGATTCCCCATTTACTCGACACTGGGCCCTGGGTTAATGCGTGAGTCGTCAGCTGGAGATGTTACATGGGAATTAATATCCCCGCTGTCTGACTGAGTGACCGGAGGGCTGCTGCTCCCTCATGAATAAAGGATGGGAACAAATGTTCCATTCTGCAGCATGCCTCTGCCCAGCTGGGTGAGTGGATGGGTGTCTCTGTCTGTCCACGCCCCAGTGACTGTTCCACCGGCCGGTGATAACCCCCAGGGCAGAGAGGGCGAGAGAGAAGCCCCACTATCCCGGGTCACTGTCCCGTAGCCCAAGGGTGCTCCCACATTTTCTGAACCCGAAGCCCTGCATCTATGTCCAGGCTATAGAAGAGCTTCGATTGCGGTTAGGACAGACACTCCAGCTACAGCTGAATTTCCCAGAACACTGGAATGTCTAAAGACAACAGCCTGCAGGGAAGAGAGCTGGGAGAGCGAGAGCAAGAGGGGGTGAGAGAGGAGAAAGAGGAGTGAGACAACAACAGTCAACAGGCGGAAGTTTACACCAGAGGCATCTGTCTCCAACCACTGCTCTAACAAGCCTAGAGGCTGTTTGGACAGAGTCTGTCACAGCCTGTCCTGGAGGAAGGTGGGAGGGAGAGAGGAAGAAAGAGAGAGGAATGGAGCCCATGTTCAAACCGACTGAGGCGGAGAGAGCGATGGTAGCTGTAATGTGCACTGTGCAGCATGTGACAACAGCTGTAGGACAGTTAAAGATCCTGTCGGAAAATGCATCCTCCCCTTTCTCCCTTCCTTCCTTTCTATAATCAACTAGTGTATGAGGCAAGCATGTCCATCCAGCAGAGGGCACTGAGAGAAAATCTCAGGACAAATAATGCACACAGATTTCAGCATGTTGTCCCATTGTGAATTATTTAGAAAGCAAAAAGCGTTTGATAAATCTCGTCTGTCATCTGGACTTAGCATTCATGCGGCTGATGAAATTAGGTTGCAACGTATGCGTTTTCTATGACACATGCTAATTAGCGACTTTTCACGCATTTGTACAAGCCTTCATCTTCTAAAATCAGCTCCAGAAGAGACATCTACTTGATAAGGAAACAAGTAGATGCATAGGTACCACTACAGCGGTATAGATGTAGAAGCTTAAAAGCTCAAGTCACTTAGAGGTAAGAACAAGTGAAATATTAATTGTGCACAGATAAAATACTTTGAAAGAAATGAGAATAGAATCCATTGAGCTGTGAATAAAATATCCATAGACACAGACCGATAGAGAGTGTACTATAAGCTGGGCTTACATCTGGTAGAGGCTGTCAAAGTGACACTTTCCCGCTGTTAGGGTTGACATGCAGTTGCATAACACAGCCAGCCAGCCTATCCCTTCACTACAGCCTTAACCCTCTATGAGCTCAGTCTATACTTAGACCAGCATGGATCCAGTTTCACTGAGATTCCTACTCCTTGGAGAGACACATGTCTCGACCCACATACACACATAGTGTAAACACACAAAGAAACACGGTCATTATTATTATTTTTTTTTAAATAGAGCGACGGGTGGCTGAAGTTTGCAGAAATAAGGTGATGTGCAATGAAGTCGGGCTGTCTCTGTTGCAGGACAATGAGACAGACCGAGAGTGGAGACAGAATGGGGAGCCACAAAGGCAGAGGCACAGTAATGAGCCAGGCTGGGACTGATAGACATGGGTACACTACAGCAGGCATAGAAAAACACACACGGATACGAACACACAGTTAGAAAACGAGTTAACATTTACATTTGAGTCATTCAGCAGACACTCTTATCCAGAGTGACTTAGAGGAGAAAATACAGTTAAGTGCCTTGCACAGATAGATGTTTCACCTCGTCGACTCGGGCATTCGAACCAGCGACCTTTCATATAAACTCAGCAAAAAAAGAAAACGTCAGCTGCGTTTATTTTCAGCAAACTTAACATGTGTAAATATTTGTATGAACATAAGATTCAACAACTGAGACATAAACTGAACAAGTTCCACAGACATGTGACTAAGAGAAATGGAATAATGTGTCCCTGAACAAAGGGGGGGGGGGGGGGTCAAAATCAAAAGTAACATTGCAGCTGGTGACCACACCAGATACGAAGTACTGCAGTGCATCTCCTCCTCATTGACTGCACCAGATTTTCCAGTTCTTTCTGTGAGATGTTACCCCACCCTTCTACCAAGGCACCTGCAAGTTCCCAGACATTTCTGGGGAGGGGATGGCCCTAGCCCTCACCCTCCGACCCAACAGGTTGCAGACGTGCTCAATGGGACTGAGATCCGGGCTCTTCACTGGCCATGGCTGAACACTGACATTCCTGTCTTGCAGGAAATCACGCACAGAACGAGCAGTATGGCTGGTGGCATTGTCATGCTGGAGGGTAATGTCAGGATGAGCCTGCATGAAGGGTACCACATGAGGGAGGAGGATGTCTTCCCTGTAATGCACAGCGTTGAGATTGCCATGCAATGACAACAAGCTCAGTCCGATGATGCAGTGACACACTGCCCCATACCATGACGGACCCTCCACCTCCAAATCGATCCTGCACCAGAGTACAGGCCTCGGTGTAACGCTCATTCCTTCCATGATAAACGCAAATCCAACCATCACCCCTGGTGAGACAAAACCGTGACTCGTCAGTGAAGATAACTTTTTGCCAGTCCTGTTTTGTTCAGTGACGGTGGGTTTGTGCCCATAGGCGACATTGTTGCTGGTGATGTCTGGTGAGGACCTGCCTTACAACAGGCCTACAAGCCCTCAGTCCAGCCTCTCTCAGCCTATTGCGGACAGCACTGATGGAGGGATTGTGCGTTCCTGGTGTAACTCGGGCAGTTGTTGTTGCCAACCTGTACCTGTCCTGCAGATGTGATGTTCGGAAGTACCGATCCTGTGCAGGTGTTGTTACACATGGTCTGCCACTGCGAGGACAATCAGCTGTCGGTCCTGTCACCCTGTAGCGCTGTCTTAGGCGTCTCACAGTACGAACATTGCAATTTATTGCCCTGGCCACATCTGCAGTTCTCCTGCCTCCTTGCAGCATGCTTAGGTACGTTCACGCAGATGAGCAGGGACCCTAGGCATCTTTATTTTGGTGTTTTTCACAGTCAGTAGAAAGGCCTCTTTAGTGTCCTAAGTTTTCATAACTGACCTTAATTGCCTACCGTCTGTAACCTGTTAGTGTCTTAACGGCATTTCCACAGGTGCATGTTCATTAATTGTTTATGGTTCATTGAACAAGCATGGGAAACAGTGTTTAAACCCTTTACAATGAAGATCTGTGAAGTTATTTGGATTTTTACAAATTATCTTTGAAAGACAAGGTCCTGAAAAAGTAAAGGTTATTTTTGTGCTGAGTTTACTAGCCCAATGCCCTTAACCGCAAGACTACCTGCTGCCCAGGTAAAGAAAGAGAGAACGAAAGAAAGAAGAAAACGAGAGAGAGAGAGAGAGAGCAGCACAGTGAACATTCCTTTCAGTGGCACAAAGGTGTCAGTCTAGCCAGCCCTCCAGATTCCCAACCAAGTGGAACATTCTAGGAATGGCTGACTGGGAATGTGACAGCAGAATGCCAACCAATTAGATCCTTTAGTACAGCCTCTACCTCTCTCCCGCTCTTTGCTCTTGGGTATAACTTTGCCATGCGCTAGTCTAGCAGAGATACAGTGGAGGAATTCCAGGAACATCTCAATGGGAAAGTGACGTTCCGTATTGGGAATGTGGCAGCAGAATGCCAGGCTTTCCCCAAAATAGAGGCTGAGAGCAGCTCCAGCAGTCCTCAGAGTAGAGGAGAGCTTAGCTCATCCCTCTCGGCTAGCTAGTTGCCAGGCTGGTTGATGATCCACTCTGTGGAGACAGTCCACCAAATTTGAATGTAGTAATAAGTAATGTTGTCAATTGTGTTGGAGGATAGATACTGACATTGTCATGACTGTCATTCTGTTCCATTCCAGGAAAATACACACTGCCTGAATCCTGGGGATGTTTTCCCTCAGGCTGTGTGAGTGAGTGAGTGAGTGAGTGAGTGAGTGAGACCTGGTAGTACACAGCTGTTGTTGTTCCATAGAGAGCAGAGCAGACACACTGACACAGTCAGTTCCGTGACACACAGCTGGGCCATACACACTCCCTCCCTCTCAAGCAGTCTGCCATGCACGCACTCCCTCCCTCCCAAGCAGTCTGGCGCACACATACACACACACACACACACACAGAGAGAGTGAAAAGAGCAAGCCTCAATGTCTCTTCAAGGTCTCTCATGACCAAGGCCAGAAGAACACAACACAGGACCTGCAGAGGACTTCAACAGGGTAAGAGGACGACATTTTACCCTTTCAGCTGACAGAAAGGACTGGAGCGAGGATGACACATAAACCAACCCCGCAGACACACACACACACACACCACCAAACAAACAGATACACACAGCAGAGCAACCATGCGTTCATATAACTGTCATGGTATGCACTGAGGAGGAAAACACGCACACACACACACACACATCCTCTCTCACACAGGCACTCGTAGCGTAGGCAGCTGAATGTGGTAATGAATATTAAACACAATGCGCTGCATAATCGGTCTCATCCACATGAATGACAAAATAATCACTGTTAAGGCAGCAACAACAACAACAACAGCTGTCACTTTACACAGGCAGCGATGAGGCAGAGGGATGAGACTCACGACACAAGCCAAGGACAGGAGAGGTGTATGCTCAAGGCTGTAGTTTCTCAGCCTCTCTGCTCTGAGGCCCAAACCAAGGCAGCTGTGACACGACAGCATTGGGGAGAAGGAGCCATCTTCTAGATGTAGCCTAGTATTACTGGAAGCCAAACATTTTGTCTGAGGCCCCTTGCCCTGCACTGCCCTTGACCACACAGGTTCACCATCTTCACTCCCACATCAAAAAGGCTTGTTTTTGTTGCGTAAACAAACAAACACACACACTTCCACGCTCATTACTTTAGCCTGGGTAGTTAGCATTAGCTCTGGTGAGAAGGTAATAATCCCTTTAGCCTGTGAAGCAGTGTGTGTGTGTAGTAACCGTGTGTGTATGTTTGCGCTGATGTGATTGGCACAGGACCCGCTACTGCTAATGTCAGCCTTACAGCACTGAGTCATGCACGCACACACACACACACACACCCTTCTGCACAACAGCACTGGGAGGGAAACACACACTGGAGTGCATACGCCTCCACAGATTACACACGATTCAGCAAAAGCACACAAGAAACGTCCTAATAACTTAGTCTCACAATCCATTATTGATCCAGATTTAAACTCTACACTCTGCACCCCAGAGTCACGGCAGAGCGCTGATGTTGTGACTGCATTCATGTGTTCATGTCAAATCCTACCCAGAATCTTCCCCAAAATAGCAAATCACATGTGATTGTCACACACAGAGGACCTGTGCTACCAGTCTGGCTGATACCAAACTCAAAGTCCTCCTGACTTCAGAGTCTGGAAAGGCTGTGTTGATGTTGTCGACACGATGCGTTGATAATGAAGGGTGCTATTGGTTCTCCTCTGTCTCTTTCTCACTGAACCACCCACAGCCACTGAGCTCCGCTCCCTTCCATTACAACTGTTGGATTTTCTAATCCAATAACCCCCCCCCCCGAGCAAAAAAAACAAAAAAAACATTTGAGAGAACCAATTAATGCGTCCGCTCAATTAATGAGCTAATACTGCATTAACAAACGGCCTCCTTTCAATAACAGTACAGGCATGGACACACACACAGAGGGACAGATGAACACACACACACACACACATAATCCATCAGGTTCCTCCTGGAAAATAAACAGAGGATTTTGACACAGGAGGAGCCCAAGCACACAGACAACTCCCCATGGAGACACGTGTTCCTGTTGCACCATGACGTGTTGCCCAGATGGAGGGAGGACAGACGCTAACTCAACACCAACAATAACAGAGTCCTACTGCTCCCCAGCCATCAGCCTTCCGTCCATCCGCGTTGGGTTTTGACAAGGAGGCGTGACATCAGAGTTCATACTAGGACACTACTAAGACACACCCACTCATCCAGGCAAAATGTTCATAAGCGTCCATCAATTATTTGGAATGAAAGATGGACCTTGTGGACGTAACTGAAAAATATATATATATTAGGTGATAAACGCATGAAGGCATTGATGAGAAAAGTTCCGCGCAGATTCCATCTGGCTTTAGTCATGTGTGAATCTGACATTTATGGACAGAGCAAAATATTCCCTGGACTGTTACTATGGGAGAGGGCTTGGCCTCACATCCAATCTCTCTCACTCACACACACACACACACACACACACACATCTCTCCAGGCCTATGTAAACACAAGAGAAATGGTTCAGTTAACGGCCAATAACCCCAGCATAGTTGATCTGCAGCCACTATAACTGCTCGTCTGAATTTGAAGCGGCTGCTGTATAAAATAACATTAGACATGCACCACAGTCTGTGAAGGAAGATCAGAAACAGTTTTTCCTTTTTCGCCATCCCTTATGTCATTTGTTTAATCTCAACTCTAATCCAAGCTTTGACGGAAACTTCAGAGAACAGAGATGAAGGCTGGCACTGGCTGGGTTTCATTCCCAAAACAATCTTTCCTTTTAGATGCCATAGACGCACTGGATAGTAGAGGTCTATTAGTCCCAAAAAGGGAAATTGAGGAGCATAAATAAAGAGTAGAATAAGGAGTAAAAGGGAGGGGCCAACTTCTTGGAATGAGACCCAGCCCAGGTCTTCGATGAACAGCCGTTAACTGGGTGTGTTAACAGGAAGCCAGTGGTTTACTCTGAGTGCCTCGGGGGAGCTAGACGAAGCTGCCTCTTTAGACACTGGTCTAAGAAGAGCTTAGAACTGTTCAACCTAATAGTTAAGGTCAAGATTGGGGAGAATAAGCTGATCTTAGATCTGTGCCTTAGATTGGCAGCATCTCGTGTCACACCGTTTAGCACCCAGCCACAGGAGGCGTGACCAACGGAAAAGACGAGGCCTGAAATCCTAATGAAAACATTACAGGGTCCAACATCTTTAAGGAAATGAGAAAGAGGCCTGAAATCCTAATGAAAACATTACAGGGTCCAACATCTTTAAGGAAAAGACGAGGCCTGAAATCCTAATGAAAACATTACAGGGTCCAACATCTTTAAGGAAAAGAGAAAGAGGACTGAACGAAACAGTGGAGCGCTCTAATGCATTATAATCCATGGAGGCAGAGAAACACTTAGTTATAGGAGGGCAGATGGATTCTGTGATGACTGAGGGAGAGAGTGACTCAGTTATTACACACAACAGACAGGAAATCAACAGTAATGAATTGAGGTCGAACAGCGGAGTGGTTTCTCAGGCAGGACTCCGCAGTAGGATCAAGTTGCTCCTAAAACATAACACTGATCTAAGGTCAGTTACGTGTTTTACCATCATAGATATACATAGAATTTGGGTACGGTAAGTTGATCCTAGATCAGTGCCTCTAACCTGGACACTGATTCATGGTCACGTACGGGCTTCCCCCTCCCAATGGTTACGGTTCGGACCTGGGGAGGGTAAACTGATCCTAGGGGAAATTTCTCAGTCATTCTGGCATGATCCTCAGCCTATTCAGAGAGACCTAGCCTTGGACAAATAGCAGTTTAACAGAATCTAGGGGAAGCATTGACCCCATGAAACAAATCACAGCTCGGATACAATCAAATAAAACCCAGTAACACAACAGAATCTAAAGGGCAATCCTTCAGCCAAGGTCTGGAAACAGGCTTTTCCTGTCAGGTGAGATCAATGTCTTCTCTGTGTTATTGTGTTTCAGTGTTCCACCCCACACTCCCTCTCATTCAACACTGTTCTAGAGGCCTTCTCCCACCGCATGGGGAGGACAAGCCTCACTAGTGTGTCACTCTGTCGAGACTCTCCCTCACACACACACTCATGAGAACTAAGCTACTCAGCCACAGTTGCATGCTGTGTCATGTTGTTATGGTGTAGTCAGTGCGCACACACACACACACACACATTTGTTATTACCAAGCAATTGATCCCCATTCAAAAAACATATTTTCCCTAACCCCCTAACTAGTCTTGGGCGACATACCGTTTATACTATATACTGGGGTATTTTGAAATACAGACAGTCCGATTTTCAAATCATGTTTAAAATTAAAAAAATATAAAAAAATAAATGGGAGTTTGGAGACACCCCCACCTTGCAGGGGCTGCATTGGTGCGTGCTACACTACTGCTTATTAACTAGAAGTATAACAATAAGACATCTAAGATATAACATATGATATCCAGCTCAGTGCTCTAGCTATGCATTTGGTTTGGAAACTTGCTAGCTAAGTGGCTAGATGTCAAGATCAAGGTTCTTAGTTACAATTCAATCCCCTCCTGGATCAAGATCCCCTTTGCCTAAATTGTTTTGTCCAAAAATGAGCATATACGGTATTCCTGTGTACAAATCAGGAATACCGCATATGCCGGTATGGTATAAAACAGTATGACGGTATGAAAATCTGGATACCGCACAACCCTAACCCTAATTGTAACTGTAACCCTAAACCTAACCCCTAGGCATCAAGTCGGCTTTTTCCTTGTGGGGCAAGTGTCCACGAAAGGACCCCCAGCCATGACACAGCTACTTATCAGGTGGAGCAGCAACAGGCTAATTACCAGAGCAGGCTAGTGTCACAGATTATCATTAACACACACACACACACACACACACACACACACACACACACACACACACACACACACACACACACACACACACACACACACAGCTCCTGGACAAAGCCATTAACTATACAGCCAACGCAGCTGCTACAGAGGCAATGCATTTGTGTGCGTGTGCCCGCTTGTCTGTGGGGCTGGGAGGACGTTGGCCAAGGAGGACAAGCTTTGAGTGACGCACCAGAAAATCAGAGAGTACACCGGCAACACAGGGACCCATGCAATTACTCCTCTTAAAAGAAAACTCCCCTCACACACGGGCAAGCGGGCGGTTGTAACCGGAGAGATTAGAACAGAAGAGATTAGCGAACAAAAGAAAAATAGAAAATACAAGAAAATAGTATAATAGAGAAGAGAGCAGTCTATCCCTTTGGCCTTTTGTCACATGGCCAGGACTATTCTATTATATTAAAGTGATGCTAAGCAAGGCCAGTCTCATCTACCCAGGCCAGTTCATTGAGTGGGCTTCTCTCTGGCCTCCTGGGTAGAGTCATTAAGGCCAGCCAGTAGAATGAATGAGTGTTCTCTGTGACTGACTCACTCACTCTCTACAACCAGGCCAGGAAGTGAGGCACAGAACAGAGGAGAGGACATGTTAAGTGGGTTGGAGACCCAGATTCTTAGTGTAGCTGGCCGAGTGGGCTCTGTATGCAGGCTGTAGTGTGGACTAGAATCCCTGTGTGCGAAGATGGGGAGTGTGGACTGGGATCTATATAGATGGTGAAGGGGAGTCAACAAAAGTAGTGCACTATATGGTGGATATGGGTGTGTGTGTGTGTGTGTGTGTGTGTGTGTGTGTGTGTGTGTAGGCCCTGTGGCTCTCTGGGAGCAAGAGGAAAGTGTCTCAGGGTTTGTAATGACAGTGTTGCTCAACCTCCATAGAACCACAAGGTACTGTCACTCAGCACTACACACACACACACACACTGAATAGACAAACACACACACCAAGAAGGCACTTCTAGAAAACATGGCAGGGAGTCAAGCCCACACAACAACAGGAAGAGAGAGAAAGGATGACTGCATACTAAAAACACACTCCCCAAATGAACAGCAGAGTTCACAGGTTCAGACATAGTTTCACAACAGAAAGAAATATCTTCTCACAACAGTCCATTCTATTCAAAGGCAATAACTCATATCTCTCGGAGACGACATAAAAATGCTGGCTGATGTTTGATGTAATAAATAAATGTCCTGGACGTTTTTTGGGGTGAGTCTGTGCTATTACTCAAGTCATTTTTATCTCTTTATCTTCACACACACATTCTTCTGGTAGGGTTAGGGGTTAGGGGAAGGGTTAGGGGAAGGGTTAGGGGTAGGGTTAGGGGAAGGGTTAGGGGAAGGGTTAGGGGTAGGGTTAGGGGTAGGGGCTGTGTGTGCAATCAAAGAGAGTTTGCGACTCAAACAGCTCTTTCCGGTCATTACCTCGCGGACCGTGTGCCAAGCGTCTTCAGACAGCCATGAGTGTATTGTAAATGTTTTTCAAATGTACTACCGCCTTAGTTTCGCCTTGGCAGCGGCTAATCGGGATCTGTAATAAACACAAATACAGTAAGGAAAGTGTGTGGAGAAAGACCAGAGTGACTTCTACTCAAAACAGGTCCTGGTCTGGTCCTACCTCCTAGACTCTAGCCCTGGTCTAACCTCTAGACATAGTCTGGAGCACGCTGGCCCAAGCAGACACACTGGGACTGACACACAGGGACAGGTTTGAACTAAACAGACACACACACACACACACACACACACACACACTTCAAGGCAAGATCTGGGTCAGAGGTGGAGGAATAGAAAATACCCCCACCCAACAAAAAAGAAATCACACACCCCCACTGATGCAGGCATGCACGTACACCAGCAAGCCCAAACACACCATCTAAAATTCCAAAGACTCCCCGTTCCCACAGAGTATCCTTACTGCGTCACGCTACTACAGTACACTGTGCCTACTGTAGTACTACACAGCAAGAGACTCTCTCGGTCTCCTTGGAAACAGATCAGAGACAACACAGAGAGGAGGGACGGGAACCCTGTTGTAGAGAGAGAGGAAGGGAGAGAGACAGAGAGGAAGGGAGAGAGAGAGAGGAAGGGAGAGAGAGAGAGGAAGGGAGAGAGACAGAGAGGAAGGGAGAGAGACAGAGAGGAAGGGAGAGAGACAGAGAGGAAGGGAGAGAGACAGAGAGCAAGAAAGAGCAAGGAAAAGAGAGAAAGAGAGAGAAAGAGAGGGGGTGTTTTGATATGTGAGGGTCAGTGAGTATAGTTCTGGGTCGCTTTGCTGACGGGCAGAATGTTTCTGTTCTGCACACACATGATCACAACCAGCTCCACACACTCCCAGCAGTAACTCCAGTCCCAATAGCATCCAGTGTGCTCAGAAGTTATCAGAAATACTTCTCCCTCTGTCTGTCAATCTGGAGGCAGAGTCAGCAACATCAGTATCTGCAGAGGTGGACTGGGGGTAACACACACACATCTTCCACCGCTGCTAAACAGCACAAGATTGGCAGCAGCACACAGCAGGCACTTTACCCTGATACTATTTTGAAAGTGAAAGCAGTGTGTGTGTGTGTGTGTGTGTAGTGTGTGTAGTGTAGTGTGTAGTGTGTAGTGTGTGTAGTGTGTATGTGTGTGTAGTGTGTAGTGTGTATGTGTGTGTAGTGTGTATGTGTGTGTAGTGTGTGTGTGTGTGTGTGTGTGTGGTGTGTGTGTGTAGTGTGTGTGTGTAGTGTGTAGTGTGTGTGTGTAGTGTGTGTGTGTAGTGTGTGTGTAGTGTGTGTGTAGTGTGTGTAGTGTGTGTGTGTGTAGTGTGTGTGTGTAGTGTGTGTGTGTAGTGTGTGTGTGTAGTGTGTGTGTGTGTGTGTAGTGTGTGTGTGTAGTGTGTGTAGTGTGTGTGTAGTGTGTGTGTAGTGTGTGCATTAAGACGTCTCCCCACCCCAGACAGGATTAACTATGCGGCTGACCATCTGAACCTGGATGTTCCGCACGGCTGGCTGCAAAACTAGTCTTAAAGCCTTGACGCTGCTCCACATCCCAAATCCTCCATGACTGGACACAGCCTCGTATTAAATGACCCCTTTGAACTCTGTTTAACTCACCACATCTCATCTGTACACACCCCACTACAGATACACACAATAACAGACGGTCTCTGCAGTTAAAGTGGAACGGGTACTGTAGCTATGTGACTTGTGTATCCAGGAAAACGTTGATTCATTTCAGGTCTTAGGCAGATGAGTCGAGGTGAACTAGGAACTTCCAGCTGCCGATAGTTCTTTAAGAAAATGAGATCAAATAAAATAGAAAAGCATATTGGGCCCTTGGCTGTGAGGAGCTGTGTTGAGCACCATTGGGTGATTAACTGCAGTCTGTGTTCAGTCTACAGAGAAGATACAGTGCCTTGCGAAAGTATTCGGCCCCCTTGAACTTTGCAACCTTTTGCCACATTTCAGGCTTCAAACATAAAGATATAAAACTGTATTTTTTGTGAAGAATCAACAACAAGTGGGACACAATCATGAAGTGGAACGACATTTATTGGATATTTCAAACTTTTTTAACAATTCAAAAACTGAAAAATTGGGCGTGCAAAATTATTCAGCCCCTTTACTTTCAGTGCAGCAAACTCTCTCCAGAAGTTCAGTGAGGATCTCTGAATGATCCAATGTTGACCTAAATGACTAATGATGATAAATACAATCCACCTGTGTGTAATCAAGTCTCCGTATAAATGCACCTGCACTGTGATAGTCTCAGAGGTCCGTTAAAAGCGCAGAGAGCATCATGAAGAACAAGGAACACACCAGGCAGGTCCGAGATACTGTTGTGAAGAAGTTTAAAGCCGGATTTGGATACAAAAAGATTTCCCAAGCTTTAAACATCCCAAGGAGCACTGTGTAAGCGATAATATTGAAATGGAAGGAGTATCAGACCACTGCAAATCTACCAAGACCTGGTCGTCCCTCTAAACTTTCAGCTCATACAAGGAGAAGACTGATCAGAGATGCAGCCAAGAGGCCCATGATCACTCTGGATGAACTGCAGAGATCTACAGCTGAGGTGGGAGACTCTGTCCATAGGACAACAATCAGTCGTATATTGCACAAATCTGGCCTTTATGGAAGAGTGGCAAGAAGAAAGCCATTTCTTAAAGATATCCATAAAAAGTGTTGTTTAAAGTTTGCCACAAGCCACCTGGGAGACACACCAAACATGTGGAAGAAGGTGCTCTGGTCAGATGAAACCAAAATTGAACTTTTTGGCAACAATGCAAAACGTTATGTTTGGCGTAAAAGCAACACAGCTGAACACACCATCCCCACTGTCAAACATGGTGGTGGCAGCATCATGGTTTGGGCCTGCTTTTCTTCAGCAGGGACAGGGAAGATGGTTAAAATTGATGGGAAGATGGATGGAGCCAAATACAGGACCATTCTGGAAGAAGACCTGATGGAGTCTGCAAAAGACCTGAGACTGGGACGGAGATTTGTCTTCCAACAAGACAATGATCCAAAACATAAAGCAAAATCTACAATGGAATGGTTCAAAAATAAACATATCCAGGTGTTAGAATGGCCAAGTCAAAGTCCAGACCTGAATCCAATCGAGAATCTGTGGAAAGAACTGAAAACTGCTGTTCACAAATGCTCTCCATCCAACCTCACTGAGCTCGAGCTGTTTTGCAAGGAGGAATGGGAAAAAATGTCAGTCTCTCGATGTGCAAAACTGATAGAGACATACCCCAAGCGACTTACAGCTGTAATCGCAGCAAAAGGTGGCGCTACAAAGTATTAACTTAAGGGGGCTGAATAATTTTGCACGCCCAATTTTTCAGTTTTTGATTTGTTAAAAAAGTTTGAAATATCCAATAAATGTCGTTCCACTTCATGATTGTGTCCCACTTGTTGTTGATTCTTCACAAAAAAATACAGTTTTATATCTTTATGTTTGAAGCCTGAAATGTGGCAAAAGGTCGCAAAGTTCAAGGGGGCCGAATACTTTTGCAAGGCACTGTACATGTGAGTGAGTGAGTGAGTGAGTGAGTGAGTGAGTGAGTGAGAAGTTTGATACTCTCGGTCCAGATGGAGATGCTTCTGAGTGTCACAGCCAACATCACAGCTTAATGATCCACAACAGGTTGAGCTGCTGCTGTAATGAGGAAATGCCTTTCACATCTCAATTCTCTCTGCTTGACTAGTATGGCTCTCACATCTCATTCTCTGCGCTTGACTAGTATGGCTCTCACATCTCATTCTCTGGGCTTGATTAGTATGGCTCCCACTTTTCATGATCTGTGCTTGATTACTATGGCTGTTACTGCTGCAGAGGCTGATAATACCACAGGGGTGAGCTGCCAGAGACAAAATTGGAGGTCCTATTTCTCCTCTCAGGGTTAAACCTTTAAAATCCCTTCTCTTTTCCTGCTGCTGTTGCTACTCTATTCCAGTAAGGTCCCTGATGCAGTCACCTCATTGAGACAAAAGCGATAAAACTAAATAATTGAATAACGGTTCCTCTCCAGGCACAGAAACACATAGTTCTGTGATGACAAGAAACAGAACCATGTCGACATCTCACATCTGTGGCCTAAAAGTCTGAGACTGCTGAGGGGGAGTGCGCTCCGAGTGAGACACTGAGCTGACACACACACACACACACGTACGTCTGCAAGCACATATACACAATCATACACACACACACACACACATCTGCAAGCACATATACACAATCATACACACACACACACACACACAGTAGATTTCAAGCTTGTTAGTTGATTTAACAGGACAGTGAGACCATCAGCTCCCTGTAGGGAGAAGACTAACATGGTAAAACATTCATAAGAGTCTCATTGTGATGACGGAGGAATGACAGATAAAGGGAGGGATTGGGTCAGGGATCGTGAAGGCGAGGAGGTTGCTTGGGGTGTGTATGTGATGGTAAATGTTTCATGGGGTAGCCCAAGTTGCTAACAGACAGAGCGGCCGTGTATCTGTGTGAAACAGAGTATGACAAACCAAAGACCAGAATCCAGCTCAGCCTTCAGGGTTGAGGCTAGATAGACCTGAAGATCCATGCAGCCCTATGTCTGCGTTCCAAATGGTACCCTATTGCCTACATAGTGCACTACTTCTGACCAGAACACTATGGGCCTTGGTCAAAAGCAGTGCACTATTCTGGGTTCGAGTGCAGGCTCTGTGGCAGCCGGCCGCGACAGGGAGACCCATGGGGCGGCGCACAATTGGTCCAGCATCGTCCGGGTTAGGGGAGGGTTTGGCCGGCAGGGATGTCCTTGTCCCGTCGCGACTCCTGTGGCGGGCCGGGCGCAGTGCACACTGACACTGTCGCCAGTTGTACGGTGTTTCCTCCGACACATTGGTGCGGCTGGCTTCTGGGTGTCAAGAAGCAGTGCGGCTTGGTTGGGTTGTGTTTCGGGGGACGCACAGCTCTCGACCTTCTCCGTACGGGAGTTGCAGCGATGAGACAAGATGAACTACCAATTGGATACCACGAGATTGGGGAGAAAATAAGTAAATAGAGATTGGGGAGAAAAATAGTTCACTAAATAGAGAATAGGGTGCAATTTGGAACACAAGCAATATATCTCAGGTGGTGCTGTAGTAATCTGTCTAGAGGCAGAGATCTAGATCCTCTGATATATAATTCAACAGCCCAGCCATACACGCCACACAGAACACAGTTCACACACTGCTGCTAAACACACTATATACACAGAAAACACATAACCTCTGCGGTGACAGTGTATTACATGACCGGTGGCCAACACCTCACATCTGTGAATCTTTTGTTTTGATATTGAACACACACACACACACACACACACACACACACACACACACACACACACACACACACCAAGTCCTCTAGCCAACCACCCACCCACACACACCGCATGTTATTCATCACATGGTTCGTAAAAAAAACAGGTGTAGACTAACAATGAAATGTTTACACACACACAGCTGATGAAGACAAGTGATATCGCATGACAAGCCAACACCTCACATCTGTGAATCTTGCTTACACAAACACACTCTCTCTCTGTGTCTCTCTCTCTCTCTCACACACACACACACAGTTTATACGTTTCGATAGCAGATGAACCATGGAGTGTGCGGTTGTTGACAAGGCAGCATGTCATGATAAGTCAAGACGTTAACGAGACAAGTCCACCAAGATCTTAGAGACAGTCTCTGTCTCTCCCCTCTCTCTCTCTGTCTACCCTGCTCGCTCTTTTAATTCTGCCTTAATCACAGCAGTGTCTGTAGAATCTACCATTGATCTCTCCTCAGATCAATGGCCCTGCTTATCTCCTTACACAAGATTACAGGAAGGCTTTCAGCAGAGACCCAAACCCTTTGAGTTCTACTACAATGGAGAGCAGGGCAGCCAGTCTAAGGGGCTTTATAGCCCAGTAATTACACACCCTTAGACCGGGGGTGAAGGCAGATGGAACAACTTAACCTAAGTCTCAAATGGCATCCTATTCCATATGTAGTGCACTACTTCTGACCTGGGCCCATAGGGAATTGGGACACACCCAGACTGAACAATATAGCTACACTACACATGACCTAGTTAGAGTAGCTGTTAGGCCATTTAAGGTTCTCTGTTAAATGAGCAGCAAGCTTCAAACAGGGATTGTGTTGCTGAGCTAGGAGGAACATAACGTCTTAGTTTGGATTTGAAGGGGCAAATGTGGCCATAACCCCAAAAAAACTCATGAGCAATTCCTCTTTCTCCCTCCTCTCGGTCGTTCTGTGTGTCTCTCGCTCTCTCCCCTCGCTCTTTTCCTAGCTCTCCTCTAGCTTTCACTCTCTAGTAAACAGTGGTTGTGTCTCCATGTAAGGCTATAGGGAGCAGCTCGGTGACAGAGCAAGACACACAGAGAGCTGGCACTACACTGCAGACCTCAGAGCTCTGGTGGAAAACCTAACAGGACAGTGGAAATTAAGTGGGGGAGAGACGTGTGAAACCGGTTGGATCGCTGAAGCTCAACGATCTCCAGCAAGTTCCTTGAAGCGAAAGGTGCAAACCTTTCAAATGCTTTTAATACTTCTCTCGCTGAAGTCATCTTTTTCTGCACCTCTCATTTCCAGTATCTCGCCCAGTACTTAGAAACAGGAGAGGAAGAGAGAGTGAGGTCACGACTTTGAGAGGGGATTACTGTCCTAAATCTGTCTAGTCTTCCAGTCAGTCAGTCAGCCAGCCAGCCAGCCAGCCGCTCAGGTGTCATCTACTCCGCTGTAAAGTGAAGTTGTCAGGTGTCACAACGAGGTAACAATAACAGATCCTCACACACACCCCGCAGTGCCATTATCCAGGTCAGATAGCGTAGCGATGTAGCATAGAGCGTGTGCAGTGGAGCAGAGAGGGAGAGGCTCTTCTATCCTCAAGGGGAATCCTACTACAGGACTAACTGGTCTTTCTGTCTGAGTGTATTTTGAAGTTGTTGTCCAACCCTTTTCATACCAGGTAGTTTGATACTTTTCTCATCGACGGCAACAACCCGGACAAGAGTTCCAAGAGTCAAAGTGGAAGCTGGGGATGATTAGGTGGCAGTGACCATGGTTGTATCAGGGGTCGGCCTGGTGAGGGAAGTTAGTGAGGTGGTCACAAAGACCCCAACTTTAACCACCCATATAGTCTCCCTGCAATATAAGCTGCCTGGCAGAACTATAGCGTGATGCTTGTGTTGATGTATCCACCACACTGCTAACATGCTGGTCCAATGTTGCTATTGTTCCCGTGTACTACGCTCCCCCGAGTGATCCAGTCTGTCAGGTGACTCTCCTCTCCACTGTACTATAGCAACGGCTAAATGTCATTCTGCTCCATCCTCTGCTGTTAGGTTTAGTAATTAGAACCATCATTTCTCTCCTCTGAGGTGGCTTCTGTTGCATTCGGACTCATTTGGGTCGTCTCTCCCAGCCGGTGGAGACAGCGTCAGGATTCTAGAGAGGTGGGGTGGAACAGATGAGTTTGATGGTGAAGGTGTTTGATGATTGTCCTTCGAGCTCCAGTGACATTCGTCACGGCCAGGGATCAGCCATGATCGACGGTGACCCTAGAGCCATTAGAGTCAAGTGACAGACCAACCGACTTTTCACCTCGTCGGCTTGGGGAAATCAAACTGGCAACCTTTCGGTTACTGGCCCAACGCTCTGACCGCTAGGCTACCTGCCACCCACCCAGGCTACAGGCGGTATGGTACACAACGCAAAGAGAGAACAGACATGTGGAACAAGAGGCAACTGAGCGGTCGCACATGAACACAGTCAGACAAGTGCATCACACACTGTCAGGGAAGGCATGCACAACCAAAAGACCTGGTTGAACAGCAGGAATCACAGTGGTGGGTTCTAGTCCCCCAAACAACTGTATAAAGCGGTCACAGCCCACCATCACCAGAGGGTGTGGGAAGGACTGAGTAATATGACTGATGTTTTTGTTTAAGTCACACACACACACACTTTTCAGCATCCACTGCCAATATCCATTCTCTGAGTAGCTTAGCTCAGAGACTACAGTTAGGCCTGTGGTAGTGGGCACATCAGAAGCTACAGAGGGGGAACAGAAGGAGATAGGAGCCACGTCGATTCATAGCACCACTAAGTAGTACTGGGTTGTTGTTACGAGTCATGTTGCATCCATACTGAAGCCTCTTGAGACTAACAGAGAGGCAGCTATAGTGCAGCATCTGTCTGTGAGTGGTACAATACAATAGGGCTACTGATAATAGATGCAGGTTGCATTTAGCAGCACCTCTTCTCAGGCGGTTTGAGGACTAACCACTCGCCTCTCTAGAACGGGATTGGAGGAAACTCTGGCACCTGTTTGACCCTCTTGTTCTAAAAAAAAAAAACTTTCAGTACAGCACAGAACTACGCACTCGCTGTCCCCCTCGTTCCCTCAGTCTCTCCTTTAAGCCTTCTTCATGCCTCCTATCTTCCTCTCCTCTGTTACCTCACACAATGGATTTACCCTGTCTTACGTAACATCATTAGCAGTAGAGGGGCTATTCTCTTCAGCGGAGCGCCGTGTTCTCCAGGCGTGGTGTGTATTCCACCATAGACGCGCAGGAGGCCCCCTCTAAGCATGGATAAAAACCAACCGGCATCTCCCACACAGTGACACACTCAACTGGCCGCAGCGGAGATCTTTGCCGATAGGCGGGGGAGAGAGGGGTGAAATAAAGAGAGAGGGTGAGAGAGAGAGGCGAGAGATGGAGAGATTGAGAGGGGGGAGAGAGGAAAGAGAGAATGGGAAAGGGTAAGAGGGAGAGAGAGTGCGAGAGCGAGAAAGAGGCGGAGAGAGGGAAAGCCAGAAAGGCACAGCTCTGACACTAAGCTGACAGAGAGAACAACCACATCTCATTACAGAGGCATACAGCATCTGCCAAACTCTTCCCCCTCAGCTTAGAACGTGTCCTCTCCTCTCGCCTTCTCTCCTCTCATATCAAAGCCACTCTAAACCCAGCTTCTCTTTTCTTTTCATGATCTCCATTAGGAAACCAATCTAATATCCCCTCTTGCCCTCACAGCCAAGAAGCAGAAGTTGTCCAAACTTTTTCACAGCTTTTAGTCGAGTCATCCTCCATCCCACACTTCCATCACTCCTCCTGGTGATGAAGCCATTTTTCTGATTCCATTCCAGCAGCAGCCATGAGTGAGATCCTGTAAAGCACATATAGTTCACCTCGCCAGCCTGCCGGGCAGGCCAATTACTTATCAGCGAATGAGAAATCTTACTCCGTCTGGTCTGGCAGGACGTATGAGGGAGATGTTGTAGAGGAGGTGAAGGGAGTTCGTACATCTGCTTGATCCTAGGTAACACCACACTGTTAGCTTCTGCAGACACACACACACAGAGACATATGCGATATGCACGTGAGCCCACATCTCGTCAATCTCCCTACCGAAACACTCTACACAGTGTCCCCACTGCTCTGAGACCAATGCCACGGCCAGAGACTGGTGGCTCACAGCTTGTACGTCGTGATGACGCCTCCAGAAACATCTGTGGTTACATTGCTGGTCCACGGGCGTCGAGCACAGAGCAGAGTAGGTGAATGAGGAGACAGCTCCCTGGGACTGTACTGCTAATGACACTGCTCAGAGTGTGTGAAGACTTTGTTAAGGGTTTGTGTGTGGGCCCGTCACCCTTAGATCATGGGCCTGCTCTTTAAAAATACAAAAGCAATCTTTAACAGAGGACAGAACTCTGAGTAAGAAGCCCACCCACACACAGAGAGAGAAGTATCACATCAAAGCCTGGCAAGTTATTCTCTAGGACTAGAGGGAAGGCGGGGCAGAGGGGTAGCCCTGATGTGAGCATCTATAATTGGTTCTGTAGAGACTCAAACCGATGTGAAACATCCAGAGGACTTGTGGTTGTATTTCGGCACCCTACAGTCACAAGGTAAGACATGCGTTCAGAACAATGTGCTATTTATACAGGTCTTTTGTCAGGGAAAATACAAAAAGTTCAAAGGAGCGCACAACACACACACACACACACACACACACACAGGGATCATGCTACAGATTACAAGTAAAGCAACGGCACTAACATCATTGTGTGGAAGGACTGTCAATCAGTGAGGCAAGGCACTTTATATTGACTCTGTAATTCAATCGACACGCTGGTAACTAAGCCTAAGTAGAAGATGCACTCACTCACTCACACGTGTCCCTACTCCTACACACCTACGTGTGTTTACTGTCATTCTATACATAGAGCACAGCACAGACAGTACTGTATGTTCACGGCTTCAGAGAACGTCTCAAATTATACTTTACTCACCACAGACCAGGGGCGGGCAAACTTTTCGGGCAAAAGGGTCACGTCGGGATTTCAAAATTGAATGGAGGGACACAATTTTTTGGGACCGATGTGTTTGCCAAAATCAAATTGCAGGCCAGAAAAAGGGCGGTAATTTGAAAATATATACAGTTGGAAATTTAGTCGGAAATTTACATACACCTTAGCCAAATACATTTAAACTCAATTTTGCACAATTCCTGACATTTAATCCACCCTTTAATCCACACATTTAATCCACCCAACATAACGATGGTCATTATGGCCAAACAGTTCTATTTTTGTTTAATCAGACCAGAGGACATTTCTCCAAACAGTACCATCTTTGTCCCCATGTGCAGTTGCAAACTGTAGTCTGGCTTTTTAATGGCGGTTTTGGAGCAGTGGCTTCTTCCTTGCTGAGCAGCCTTTCAGGTTATGTTGATATAGTACTCATTCTACTGTGGATATAGATACTTTTATACCTGTTTCCTCCAGAATCTTCACAGGGTGCTTTGCTGTTGTTCTGGGATGGTTTGCACTTTTCGCACCAAAGTACGTTCTTCTCTAGGAGACAGAACGCGTCTCCTTCCTGAGCGGTATGACGGCTGCGTGGTCCCATGGTGTTTATACTTGCGTACTATTGTTTGTACCGATGAACGTGGTACCTTCAGGCATTTGGAAATTGCTCCCAGAGATGAACCAGACTTGTGGAGGTCTACAATTTATTTTCTGAGGTTTTGGCTGATTTCTTTTGATTTCCCCAGGATGTCAAGCAAAGAGGCACTGTGTTTGAAGGTAGACCTTGAAATACATCCACAGGTACACCTCCAATTAACTAAAATTATGTCAATTAGCCTATCAGAAGCTTCTAAAGCCATGACATCGTTTTCTGGAATTTTCCAAGCTGATTAAAGGCACAGTCAACTTAGTGTATGTAAACTTCTGATCCATTGGAATTGAGATACAGTGAATTATAAGTGAAATAATCTGTCTGTAAACAATTGTTGGAAAAATTACTTGTGTCATGCACAAAGTAGGAGTCCTTACCGACTTGCCAAAACTATAGTTTGTTCACAAGAAATTTGTGGAGTGGTTGAAAAATGAGTTTTAATGACTCCAACCTAAGTGTATGTAAAATTCCGACTTCAACTGTAGACTGTGGATTTTCCTACCCCTGCCATAGACCAGGACACCAAGTGTACCACACAAGGAATAGGGTGCCATTCCCTTCTAGGTGTAATCAAGGTTCACTACATTCGTTTCATCAACCGGGTCGTGTCAGATCAGTGATTAGGCCAGCTCAAGGAAGGGAGGAAAGAAGGATCAATCCTGCATTAAAATGTATATGGGACAGGCTCATAATGACACAGGTCAAAGTGTGTGTCTGTGCTGTGATTATCATGCAGAGTCCCTCCACTCTCAGTGTCTCTGATTCAGAATTCAGAGCGACCTAATCTGGTTTAATGAGTCTGGTGGTGGAACACTAGTGAAATATTTAAGGCTGCTGGATTTCCATGACACACACACACACACACACACACAGATACACGCACACAGGCTGCATTTCTACAGTATCTACAATGCTGATTTCAACCAGGGCCGAGGTCAGTCAGGAGTGCCTAGAGGCAGGTTATTCTAGCTGTGCGTGCGCGTTTGCATGTGTGTGCGCGCGTGCATTTTCAACGCAAATTACATGATCTGATTCCCACTGAATCAGAAAGTGTGTAAAGCTAAATCTATTCTTCATACAGCCTGTTCCCACAGAGGAGGTACAAGCTGCACATAATCAGTAGTACATTTCGGATCCATTAAAATATCATGTTTGTGAGATAAATGTCTTATCCACTGGCCAAAGCCACTTTTCCTTCCTTTTATGAGCTGGGAGCTAGAGCAGTGTATTTCTCTCCCCTCCCATTCCCCTCTCCTCCTTCGCTCTTCTCTTCTCCTCTCCTCTGAGCAGTTTGAGAGCGAGAGCTGTCCTCTATAAACTATCACCTTGAAGCCTCACTGGTCCATCCCAGATGTACGAGGATGTGCATACACAATTAGATTCAACTTGATTTTCCATTTCAACCTGACTGTCAGTAATTCACTTAGCCAATGTGGTCTAATTAAAACAACCATTATCTTTTCATAGTGGAAGAGGAGGAGGAGACCGGTAGACAGTCAGAGAAAGAGAGTAAGAAAGAGATAAAATAGAGAGAAAGAGAGAAAAAAAAAGAGCGAAATCAGCAATAAGAAGGCTGTCAACTGTAAATCAACAGCCTTACTACATAGGCATCTCCTCCAGGTGCCATTGAACCCCTGATTAGAACCATATTACTTCAGCTAACCTCATTATACACACACGTCAGAGTGCCAAAGTATGAGTCATAATACCCCTAAAACCTAGCGGTCAAACAGGGAAATGGTTCCAATAGTTTTTCTACCTTTCATTTTTCCCCCATTAGAAATCCTTAAGATAAGGGCTGTGTTGTGTAGGTTTAACCTGACATGACATGTTGATAACCGTGGAAGTCTCTCTTGGACAAGGCGACTTTTATCAATATATTTGCCTGTATTTACCCCCCCAAAAATGAAATGCTAATGTGGCTATCATACAGAACTACAAATGCCATTATGCTCTGGATGAGACTGCCGAATTGAGGCATAGGTAAGAATCTCTGGATTAACTAATTAATTGAGCAATGAATAAATTGGCTACATTTATTTAAAAATTGACCATTCTGGGAACTGTCTTGGGCAAGTTTTAAATTGACACAATACCTGTTAGCAAAGGTGTCAGCTAAAGATGACGTGCGGGAGCTGGCAGGGATTTCTAGCATGTTCAAAATCAGAGTAAATAGAGCTGAATAGATTGATAAAAGTCACCTTGTCCGAGAGAGATTTACACAGTTATCAAAACGTCACACCAGGGTAAGCCTACACACAACACAGACCTTATTTGAAGTGTTTCTAAAATCCCCTATGGGAAAAATGAATGGTGGATAAACGATTGGAACAATTTCCCTGTTTGACCGCTAGGTTCTATGGGTATTATGACACCTCCACTGTGGGGCTCTATTACCCTCGACAGTAACAGAACTGTAGGCCTATAGGTCAACCCATGTAGCACCAATCTCAGTCATCTCTCATCCACCTAATTGGCATCCCATTTGTGGTGGAAGGATCTAATGTGTATTGTTCAGTTGTTGTACACAGCATATAGCACTGCAGAAAAACAGACAATGTCATGAAAGCTTGGCAGCCATTTAAAAATGTGATGATGGGTACCTTGTTTCACCTTTGGGTGTCATTGGATGGAACAGCTCAACACCAAACCCAATGACCCTGCCACACACACAACCAACTGTACATTTGTATGGACAGTAAAACAAATTGCGCTTGCACATGCACACACACTGTTGGAGAGAAATCCTAGAGATAACAATCCTTCACGTATCTGTTGGCTTGGCCCTAAGGCAGCATAGACAAAGAATTCTCAAAGCTAGATTTCCAGTTCTGAAACAAAAGATTTTTCACATTCAAAGCCATAAAAAAATAATTCCTGAAAAACATCCCAAAATAGAACTATGAAATGGCAAGCGTCTGTATTTTGCACTGCCTATCGATAAACAAACTCCTTTTTAATGCAGAGCCAGAAACATTTCAATTGATTCTGGTAGCTACAGAGACCAGCTTCAAGCTTCACCTCAACAATCCCTTTTATTGCTCTCACTCCGTTTGTTTTTCTCTATTCAATCCATCTGATTGCATGAGAGTATTTGGGAGGATTTTTTCCCAAAATGAAAACAGATTTAGAACATTACCATATTGAAAACCACTCAGAGAAACAGTCCAAACCAGTTGCCAACACAGATTGGAATTTTCAGAATCATCAAAAGCCTTGCAGGTGGCATATTCAGATCCCCCTGATCATTACAAAGCTAGGCAGTGTAGTCCATTACCTATTTAATAAATCCCTCTCAGCCTAAGCGTGTGCCCTAGCTCTGGGCTCGGCCCTGGTGTCAGGCTGCTGGTGGGTAGTGAGCAGGCCAAGACTGGGGCTGATACACTGAGTTGGATTAGTACATTCACTGGGAGGACTATAGCCAGAACTATAAACCCACCATCTGAAATGTATAGGCCCTGTTCTGGGAGGCCTGCATGGGGCCTGGGCAAAGAGTAAACAGCAAAGCCAAGCTCTCCAACTTTGGAGGCATCAGCCCAGCTATTACAGAGGAAGCCGAAAAAGAGGGGAGGTTTTCAAAGGGAGCCCAAGTTGCATCATTTCATGTAGATCAACCCAATGGTTCACGGGAAAACCTTTGTCTGTTACTTTGACCATATGGCGACACAAATGGTACTTACAGTGGCAAGAAAACGTATGTGAACCTTTCTGCATAAATTGGGCATTAAATTTGATCTGATCTTCATCTAGGTCACAACAATAGACAAACACAGTCTGCTTAAACTAATAACACACAAACAATTACATGTTTAAATGTATTTATTGAACACACCGCGTAAACATTCACAGTGCAGTGGAAAAAGTATGTGAACCCTTGGATTTAATAACGGGTTCACTCTACTTTGGCAGCAATAACCTCAACCAAACGTTTTCTGTAGTTCCGTTCCAGACCTGCACAACAGTCAGGAGGAATTATTAGACCATTCCGCTTTACAAAACTGTTTCAGTTCAGAAATATTCTTTGGATGTCTGGTGGAAACCGCTCGATATCATGCCACAGCATCTCAATCGTCAGAGCCCTGATCTCAAGCCTTGGCCACTCCAGAAGGCGTATTTTCTTCTATTGAAGCCATTCTGTGATTTGGGTCGTTGTCCTGTTGCATCACCCAACTTCTGTTGAGCTTCAATTGTCGGACAGATAATCAAAACATTTTACAGGAGAATGTAAGGCTAACATGGGAATTCATTTTCCCGTCGATGATAGATAGCAAGCTGTCCAGGCCCTGAGGCAGGAAAGTATTTGAGATCAGGTTTTGATGTTGGTGACTCAGAGATCCACGGGGAACCTAGACCCAGTTGTATCTGGTCAAGAGGACTTTGTTAGTTTCAGCTGTTATTTGGCACTGGGCCGCCTATACTAACCCCTCTCTGACCAACAGGACATAATGTACTGGAATCACACACAGTCGCACACACACACACAAACGAGAGACAAGGTCAGGAAACACAAGGGATGGAATAGAAAGGCAAACACTGTGTGGATGGAACTGGAGGAGAGTGCAGCTGCAAGCGCATGTTTTATTTATGTTAGTCTTCTAGATTATATGACTGATCCATAAACAATGGCATTGAGATTCACTGAGAGATGAGTCATGCCCTTCCTATCCCGAGATTCTGTCTTTTGTTTGGCCTAACACACGCAGGCAGGCAAGCAGGCAGTCACACACATCTGTGTTTTGTGTATGCCCCTGGATAACCTGGACAACCCATGAGCCTGATGACCTCTTCCCTCACTTCACCACAGGAGAGACGGCCACACACACAAAACACCTGCTGTGTGTTGCCATACAAGGACTGTGGGATTCTCCTGCTCCTTTCACATAGGATTCATGGTATGTTGCCTGTCAAAAACAATTGGGCAATGTTTATATGATCCCCTTTCAAATAGCCCCATTTTTACATCTTGTCAGCGTTTGCCTTTTATATAGCCATCGCTATACCCGGCAAGGAGCAAGAGACATTCAACTTTGACCCGGTTGATGCGCCCGTTGTCATGGTAACCCGAGGAGACAGTAACATGTCCTAAATTCAAACCCGCTTTCATTCGTCACATTCACAACAGTAAGTTAGCAGCTCATCATACAACAGTAAGTTAGCAGCTCATCATACAACAGTAAGTTAGCAGCTCATCATAAATAATTACCTTGTAATGTGTTCATTTTCCCGGTACGGTGAATTAACAAAAAAGGTTGACTAGAGTTCAATGTAAAACGTTGTCAGATATGTTCTGGTAATTATATGAGATGGATAGCAATGAACCAAAACATTGTCGAGAAAGTTTATTTTAGTTGCCTGGCTTCTTGGATTGAAAAATACATTTATAAACAGTTTTTTTTTTTTGGTGTGCATGTAACGTTGCTATTTGAACCAGTCATTCATGTGTTTATACTTTTTTTTATAATGACAAGGTCAAGTTTGATGTCGGACAACAACAACAGAATGTTCATGATTTAAAGCGTGGCAAAGCATTCACCCTCACAAAGAAATGCATTATTAAATGTGTTTATGCAGGTCCTAAGAAACATTATATACGACTAATGCAATTTATTTTCAAAAGAATATAATATTTTGAGTTGATGTTACTGGTCTGTGCGGCCTATGCCATGTAAATCAGTTGTTATTTTGTTCATTAAAACAGACAAGACACAGCTGGATGAACTTCTCTCCTCTCAAACTCCCCGCCAGTTATTTTCGACTGAAGACAGAAACTCCACATCTCTAAGGAGGCTAAGTTAGAAACTGTAACGGCGCGCTCTCTCTCTTCCTCTCTCCCTCTCCAATCAATATATCTTATTAGCAGACATTACGGGGCATGACATAGGACCTCTACCCTAATTCACACCAGTAATTCCACCATGTGGATTGTGCTGAAGGTGATGGAGGAACACAGAGAGGGATAGAGATGTGTGTATATACGAACACAAATGGCCATTGTGAAGGCTCTCAGGAGGTGATGTAATGCATCACACCTACGATTTGATGCATTACTTTTTGAGGCTATCTGACCAGGGTCGTTGGGAAGGCTATCTGACCAGGGTCGATGGGAAGGCTATCTGACCAGGGTCGTTGAGAAGGTTCTCTGACCAGGGTCGTTGAGAAGGTTCTCTGACCAGGGTCGTTGAGAAGGTTCTCTGACCAGGGTCGTTGAGAAGGTTCTCTGACCAGGGTCGTTGAGAAGGTTCACTGACCAGGGTCGTTGAGAAGGTTCTCTGACCAGGGTCGTTGAGAAGGTTCTCTGACCAGAGTCGTTAAGAAGGCTATCTGACCAGAGTCGTTAAGAAGGCTATCTGACCAGAGTCGTTAAGAAGGCTATCTGACCAGAGTCGTTAAGAAGGCTATCTGACCAGAGTCGTTAAGAAGGCTATCTGACCAGAGTCGTTAAGAAGGCTATCTGACCAGAGTCGTTAAGAAGGCTATCTGACCAGAGTCGTTAAGAAGGTTATCTGAACAGAGTCGTTAAGAAGGCTATCTGAACAGAGTCGTTAAGAAGGTTATCTGACCAGAGTCATTAAGAAGGCTATCTGACCAGAGTCATTAAGAAGGCTATCTGACCAGAGTCATTAAGAAGGCTATCTGACCAGAGTCATTAAGAAGGCTATCTGACCAGAGTCATTAAGAAGGCTATCTGACCAGAGTCATTAAGAAGGCTATCTGACCAGAGTCATTAAGAAGGCTATCTGACCAGAGTCATTAAGAAGGCTATCTGACCAGAGTCATTAAGAAGGCTATCTGACCAGAGTCGTTAAGAAGGCTATCTGACCAGAGTCGTTAAGAAGGCTATCTGACCAGAGTCGTTAAGAAGGCTATCTGACCAGAGTCGTTAAGAAGGTTATCTGACCAGAGTCGTTAAGAAGGTTATCTGACCAGAGTCGTTAAGAAGGCTATCTGAACAGAGTCGTTAAGAAGGTTATCTGACCAGAGTCATTAAGAAGGTTATCTGACCAGAGTCGTTAAGAAGGCTATCTGAACAGAGTCGTTAAGAAGGTTATCTGACCAGAGTCATTAAGAAGGCTATCTGACCAGAGTCATTAAGAAGGCTATCTGACCAGAGTCGTTAAGAAGGCTATCTGACCAGAGTCGTTAAGAAGGCTATCTGACCAGAGTCGTTAAGAAGGCTATCTGACCAGAGTCGTTAAGAAGGTTATCTGACCAGAGTCGTTAAGAAGGTTATCTGACCAGAGTCGTTAAGAAGGCTATCTGAACAGAGTCGTTAAGAAGGTTATCTGACCAGAGTCATTAAGAAGGTTATCTGACCAGAGTCGTTAAGAAGGCTATCTGAACAGAGTCGTTAAGAAGGTTATCTGACCAGAGTCATTAAGAAGGCTATCTGACCAGAGTCATTAAGAAGGCTATCTGACCAGAGTCATTAAGAAGGTTATCTGACCAGAGTCATTAAGAAGGCTATCTGACCAGAGTCATTAAGAAGGCTATCTGACCAGAGTCATTAAGAAGGCTATCTGACCAGAGTCGTTAAGAAGGCTATCTGACCAGAGTCATTAAGAAGGCTATCTGACCAGAGTCATTAAGAAGGCTATCTGACCAGAGTCATTAAGAAGGCTATCTGACCAGAGTCGTTAAGAAGGTTATCTGACCAGAGTTGTTAAGGCTATCTGACCAGAGTCATTAAGAAGGCTATCTGACCAGAGTCATTAAGAAGGCTATCTGACCAGAGTCGTTAAGAAGGCTATCTGACCAGAGTCATTAAGAAGGCTATCTGACCAGAGTCATTAAGAAGGCTATCTGACCAGAGTCATTAAGAAGGCTATCTGACCAGAGTCATTAAGAAGGCTATCTGACCAGAGTCGTTAAGAAGGCTATCTGACCAGAGTCATTAAGAAGGCTATCTGACCAGAGTCATTAAGAAGGCTATCTGACCAGAGTCATTAAGAAGGCTATCTGACCAGAGTCATTAAGAAGGCTATCTGACCAGAGTCGTTAAGAAGGCTATCTGACCAGAGTCGTTAAGAAGGTTATCTGACCAGAGTCGTTAAGAAGGCTATCTGACCAGAGTCATTAAGAAGGCTATCTGACCAGAGTCCTTAGGAAGGTTACAGAATAGCTGAGAGTATGAACAATTGAACCTAAAATTACAGTTTGTGCACTTTCCTAGGTTTTTTTCTCCTTTGGTTACAGTTGGCTAGATTGTTTTTTTTCCTGACCAGAATCACTAAGAGCCAACAGACGTGTGTGTGTGTGTGTGTCCAAAAATAAAGTAATTCAAAGTTGGGAGTGATTGAGGGAGAAACTCATAGTAAAGGGTGGAGGATATTGGGTTGTGAATCATCACGTACAGTAATCCAAAGCAGATGCTTCTCTTCGTAATACCTCAAATATGAGTGAGGCTTAGTTGCAGTGTGTGTGTGTGTGTGTGTGTGTAGCCATTGAGCTCTATCACCCTGTTGAAATAGTGGTGTTAATTACAGTTGATCCCTGGGTCTCACAGGAAGAGGGAGGGGTGATAGAGCATCCAATCTCAGATGAGAAAAGCCCAAGCCACTGCACCGCTGAACACTATGGATTGCCTGGCATTCTGGCTCCTTCTGGGAGACTTTAATTTCCACTTTCCAAAGACAAATCTGATGCTTGGATAATGCAGACACACAGACGCAATGACAGACACACCACACTCTCCGTATTAAAGCTTATTCCCACACAGTATCAGTACAGACCCAATCCAGTTTGAAGGTACACAGTTGATTATAGCGTGACTTGGACTGCAGTAAACAGTCTCTGTGTGAAGCACCAACAGTCTTGTCTGCTGTGGATCTGTGTCCAGTTCAGTCTGATTTCACAGTGACTGTTTATACTGACCTTAGGGGACTATCAGTTCGTTCTGTCTTGTGGCACGGCTCCAGACAAGCATGACAGACAGGACAAATGGATATCATATCATGTTTTAAAAGCTTGGTTGGCGACATGAAGAAAAACTGAACAGATATGAATTGGTGACCACAAAAGAGAGAGAAGGGGGCAGAAGAGCTGCAGTTACCATGACAGCGTTCACACATGGATAGGAAGTAGATTAGTCTGTTTCCTGCGGCCTGTGGGCCTGACTTCCCGTGGATCAGAGGGAGGGCCTCTCATCTAGGGAGGGGCAGTAAATCACTGGCCAACAGACCACAGACCAGAAAACCATTTCAGCGACAACAAATCACAGACTCTGCATTTCATTAGCCTGACAACTCACGATGAATGATTCTGCTGCTGCTCTGTCGTCCGCCACATACTTTACTCTGAGACTGCCCATATTCAAGTCGTTTGTGGTGACGAGGGGCATTGTACAAAACAAAGTCATCAGCGATTGGATCGTTTCTAATCAAGGGATCATAGCCATTAACACATTTTCAAACTGCCGCTTTACCCACGTGTTTTCTGGCTCTGGCCCAACCCATTGGTTTCTGGACCAATCAGCTGGCCCGGGAAGTCGAGAAGGTACTCAGATCCAGACTTATTGCAGAGAAGAAACTAACGTCCGTGGGCGTGGCGTAGTGTTTAGCCGGAGCAAGGTGTCTGGGTAGCCAGGCAAGTATGTCAGACCACAACACAAAACAGAGGGGATAACTGACCACAGGCCATGAAATATCAGCCACAACACAGAAAGACCTGACGGCCCAATACAGAGATCTAGGCCTACTCCTACAATCAACTAGACCTTCAGAGCATTACCAACATAGGCTGTCACTCAAATATGGACCTCAAAGCCAGTTCCAATGCATTTTCCCCCTCTAATCAGGGACAGATTTTGACCTGGGACAACAGGTGGGTGCGATTCATTATCAGGTAGAAAACAAAACCAGCAGTAGTCCGGCCCTCATAGGGTAGGATTGGAATACCCCTTCAACCAACTGGCTCTTCAGCCACAGTGAGTCTGCTGAGTGGGTCAACATCTGCCTCATAGAACCAGTCTAACCCAAAGAGGCTGTCAGAGTTGATCTAATGAAAAGACCCAGAGGACATAATGTCCATGAAAACTAGAGTGAATATAACTCTCCATTTGCCTGTCCCTCCCATGAGATATTATCAAATCAAAATCAAATCAAATGTATTTATATAGCCCTTCGTACATCAGCTGATATCTCAAAATGCTGTACAGAAACCCAGCCTAAAACCCCAAACAGCAAGCAATGCAGGTGTTGAAGCACGTTGGCTAGGAAAAACTCCCAAGAAAGGCCAAAACCTAGGAAGAAACCTAGAGAGGAACCAGGCTATGAGGGGTGGCCAGTCCTCTTCTGGCTGTGCCGGGTGGAGATTATAACAGAACATGGCCAAGATATTCAAATGTTCATAAATGACCAGCATGGTCAAATAATAGGTCTGTGACAGGTATGCTTCCACTTCTGCTGCTTGTCATCTCAAAATATGTTCTAGGCAAATCTATAACCTATATTATCACGCATTACACTATTATAATGATTAGGGATGAACAATATAAATCGGTGAACATATCGGGATCGGACGATATTAGCTAAAAATGCCAACATCGGTATCGGCCCGATGTCTAGTTTAACGCAGATGTGCAAAATTGATGTCAAAGCTGACGTGCATATCTTTAACGTAGGTGCATGACGTAAATACGCCACGTAACATTTTGCGCTACAAGTGCATCACAGCATTCCTAACCTAGCCCACAATGTCTGCAGTGTGGATCGAGCAGTCAAGAGTAAGAACACCTCAGCGAGACAACTCAAAGGCGAAATCCATTAATGCCAAGATAATGGAATTCATTGCCCTTGACAATCAACCGTTCTCTTTCGTGGGTGATGTTTCCTTTAGCACGGGTACACACTACCAAGTGCGTTATTTTTGAGATGTTTCCCTACCGGAGTTGGACAGTAATAGTGTCACTGCTATTAGCTTCACTCCATACTATGGAACGCCTTTGGGTGTTTGCGAGTCAAAAAAGATACACGTCAAATAACACTATTTGACAATAAGACGTGTTTTTAATTTGACAGATCAAATAACACAGTTCTATTATAGAATGTTGTGTGTTCTGAATTTGCACGTGCAAGCCAAGCGTCACCACTACTATCAGTAGCACTGTCAAAGCTGCACAAAAAAGTCTGCAAACAAGCAAACGCCGGGCACGAACGATGTGTTTACAATGCCACGTTGGTAATAAAGCATTATTTGTTCGACCGCAACTTCTGGGGTAGCTAGCTTTAGCTTGGTACCTAGCTAACACCAATTTAACCAGCCTGAAAACAATGACCAGTAGACACTGCAGTCATTTTCATTTTTCCGAGCAATGATTTAGGAATCCTTGTGAGTAAGTATTAGCTAGGTAGCCACTTGTTCGCCTATTGAAATTGAACTTCAGTTCATGAAAATAAATAGCTAGCCAGCTACTTAAACACGTTGCCCAAAGATAACGTTATAAGCAGCCAGCCAGCTTAAACTGGCTACTGAGACTCGTCCGGACCGGGTTATGTGTTGTGAGGCTAGCCACAATAATGATTAGGCACAATAGTGAAATTTGCAGTTTGCCTTCAAAATAAAAGTACTTCTTTGAAAGTGATGCAGAAGGTTACAATTGATGGAATCATGCCATATTTAGAGTAGATAATGTTAAACAAGTTTGGAATGTGAAGCAATGAAATGGGGTATCAGTCTACTCGATGACACCCACAGAACACAACTGTGAAGAGTTTACGCAAATATAAGCGTTATAGCTCTTATTGAGGAACAGTGACTGTGTGAAATCATCTCCGCAGTCAGCCGATTGTGTGTTTTGACATTCATATTGCACTGTAGCGCTTTACCTAAGGATTGGGGATCAATGAAATGGTATATCAGTCCATATATATTTTCCCAATGTCCTCAGAGTTATCAGACTCCAAAACATCCACACAGTATTGTTTTTCCTCTGGAATAGTGTTCAATACACATAGGTTGACAATAAATGTGGCTCAATTCACAGTTGTTTCAGAGTCCAGCAATAAGAGCTACGGCGCTAATGTTCTCTGGGTGTCACTGAGGAGACTGATACCCCATGTCATTGATCCACAATCCATAGGTAAGGATGTACAGTGAAATAAGTTTGCCCCAATGCAATTCTAAAGTATAATACATCCAGTGTGATTCCAACAGATTTGTCAAATTAACAAATTACTGTCTTTTGTTGATTTTATATAACATTCCAACCTCGTTTAGCATGATCTATTCAATTGGGGCAGTTGTATTCATTTGCATCACTGTCAATTACATACTTTTATTGTGAAGGCTAACTGCAAAGTCCACCATTGTGGATAATCCTTATTGTGGCTAGCTTCACATGACATCAGCAAAAAAAGAAACGTCCTCTCACTGTCAACTGTGTTAATTTCCAGCAAACTTAACATGTGTAAATATTTGTATGAACATAAGATTCAAAAACTGAGAAAGACAAACTGAACACGTTCCACAGACATGTGACTAACATAAATTGAATAATGTGTCCCTGAACAAAGGGAGGGGGGGTCAAAATCAAAAGTTACAGTCACTGGCCACTAGCTGCATTAAGTACTGCAGTGAATCTCATCATGGACTGCAACAGCTTGCCAGGGCTTGCTGTGAGATGTTACCACACTCTTCCACCAAGGCACCTGCAATTTCCCAGACATTTCTGGGAGGAATGGCCCTAGCCCTCACCCTCCATTCCAACAGGTCCCAGATGTGCTCAATGGGATTGAGATCCGGGCTCTTCGCTGGCCATGGCAGAACACTGGCATTCCTGTCTTGCAGGAAATGATGGACAGAACGAGCAGTATGGCTGGTGGCATTGTTAAGCTGGAGGGTCATGTCAGGATGAGCTTGCAGGAAGGGTACCACATGAGGGAGGAGGATGTAATGCACAGCATTGAGATTACCTGCAATGACAAGCTCAGTTCGATGACGCTGTGACACACCGCCCCATACCATGACGGACCCTCCACCTCCAAATCGTTCCCGCTCCAGAGTACAGGCCTCGGTGTAACGCTCATTCCTTCGACGATAAACGCAAATCCAACCATCACCCCTGGTGAGACAAAACCGCGACTCGTCAGTGAAGAGCACTTTATGCCAGTCCTGTTTTGTCCAGCGACGGTGGTTTGTGCCCATAGGTGACATTGTTACCGGTGATGCCTGGTGAGGACCTGCCTTACAACAGGCCTACAAGCCCTCAGTCCAGCCCCTCTCAGCCTATTGCGGACAGTCTGAACACTGATGGAGGGATTGCGCGTTCCTGGTGTAACTTGGGCAGTTGTTGCCATCCTGTACCTGTCCCACAGGTGTGATGTTCGGTTGTACCGATCCTGTGGAGGAGTTGTTACACATGGTCTGCCACTGTGAGGACAATCAGCTGTCCGTCCTGTCTCCCTGTAGCTCTGTCTTAGGCGTCTCACAATACGGACATTGCAATTTATTGCCCTGACCACATCTGCAGTCCTCATGCCTCCTTGCAGCATGCCTAAGGCACGTTCACACAGGTGAGCAGGGACCCTGGGCATCTTTCTTTTGGTGTTTTCAGAGTCAGTAGAAAGGCCTCTTTAGTGTCCTAGGTTTTCATAACTGACCTTAATTGCCTACCGTCTGTAAGCGGTTAGTCTTAATGACAGTTTATAGTTCATTGAACAAGCATGGGAAAGTGTTTAAACCCTTTTACAATGAAGATCTGTGAAGTTATTTGGATTTTTACGAATTATATTTGAAAGGCAGGGTCCTTTTTTTTCCTGAGTTTAGATGTGTCCGACCAGGGTTATTTTAGATGACCCCTAGCTATATTGTTAGCTAGCTAACTATAAAGCTACTGAAAAAGATGTTGTTTTGCTATGTTTTTGGAGAATGAGCTCCCTAGCTTTTTTTTTTAATGAACAGCACTATAGGTGCATGAGACAACTTTACCAGCATCATAGCATTACGTATCGATGAATCGCTGTGACATATGAAATACGAGTGATAGTGTAATCAATGTGTAATAACTACGTAAAATATTTATGAACGCATTAAATTATGTGATGTGCAGTCCTATTCAGGTCCTGACTGGTCAACAAGCTTATTTACTGTTATGACACGTGTATCTTTTTTTGACACACAAAGACCCTCACGGCGTTCCATAGTATGAGAAATCCTGGTTGAGAATGAAACTGAACAAATTAACAATGAAACAGCACAGCAAGTAGGTGAAAGAAATAGGTTTTGATTATGTTTCACTGGTAATGTGGACATACGTAAATGCCAACTCAATAACTTTTTGGTCAGTGTGTGTGTAACCTTTATTTAACTAGTCAAGAACAAATTCTTATTCACAATGACGGCCTACCCCAGCCGGACGACACTGGGCCAATTGTGCCGCCCTATGGGACTCCCAATCATGGACGGATATGATACAGCCTGGATTCGAACCAGGGACTGCAGTGACGCCTCTTGCACTGAGATGCAATGCCTTAGACTGCTGCATCCATGTGTATGTGTGTTAACTATTTAAATGTACGAGAATGCTTAAAAAGGCCACAAACATTTTAAATATCAGTTATCGGTATTGTTTTTTTTGGCAAGGAAAATATCGGTATCGGCCAAAAATGTCATATCGGTGCATCACTAATAATGATATCATAATAACAGGTCATCATATAATGGCACCATTATTATGACCCAATTCTATAATATTGGCCTGATCCCACAGGCCTTATGTTTTTGTGTGAGAGTGTGAGCGTTTGTCCTCCTGAGTGGGAGAAAAGCTGCCCTACAGCCACACAGAGGTTCCCATGAGACGCTACACAAGGTCAGGTCTCCACCATTCCTCCAGAATCCTCCTTTGAAGCCCCTCCTAATCTAATAGAGGCACAAGCGGGAATTTGGATTCGTTCTGTTTTTCAGTTAGGCACTTACACCAGAGAATATCTGTATTGACAAGGACTAGAGTTGGATGATAAATTGGGCTAATGATCCGATCCCGTGTTGCTTTTGGTGCAGTGAGGCCATTAGCAAGTGTTTTGAGCTGTGTTCCATCCTCCCAATGCTGCAGACTGAGCGGAGAGGTAAAATAACGGTCTGCTCCTCTCTGCAGTAACACCAGACAATCCAACGCAGCGCTCTACCTGCGGTGTACCACAGAAATAAATTAGATGAAACAACAAGGCCGACATTCAAAATTTAAAAAAGTCAAATAGCAGACTTCCTCCTGAGATAACATGATGAAACAAACAGCATCAAAACACTCCAACAGCAAAGTGTACACCTTCAGTTCACCTCCTCGTCTGTAGTCATGGGACCTTTAAACAGATCAAAATGCCCCTCTACTGAAACACATGATTAAGACAGCAGCGTCGTGTGATCGTGGAGGATCAATGAACGCAGCTGAACGAACAGGTCGGTAAGGTCTGGTTCTCCGCAACACCTAACGATTCAAACATTATCTGGTATTTGTTCAGGAGCAGATGACCTTTTTATTTTTGTGTAGATGAGAGATCAAGGTACCCAAGTGCTTTCTTATCATCGCTCCTTAGAAACTAACGTGTTCTTTCGTCGCAGAGAGAGAGGGAGAATGATGATGGAGTGGATCAACGCGTATTAGGGGACATCATTCCCTTCTTAAAGAACACAAAGCTATATTCTGTAAAACAGTGTTTTAGAATCCAGCTAAACGTTTTACATTTCCAATAAGTCGCCGGGACAGGCTCGCATGCTTTCCAAATGCTATGCTTTTATTAACACTATTAGCACTAGCAACAGCATAGTGAATTTGTTTCCACATGGTCAGAGAAGTTGTCCAGATCCTAGCCTGGCTAGGTTATCCTAAACCAGAGTTCCTGAGGCCAATCCTCCTCTGAGTACGGGAGTGTAAACATGTATCTGGCAACTGGCTCACATCGCTCCCCGTCTGATCACTGGTAAGTAAACAAGACTTTGGCAGCATTGACACAGGCAGCCCAATTTTGATCTTTTTTTTCACTAATTGGTATTTTGACCAATCAGATCAGCTCTGGAAAAAATCTGATGTGAAAAGATCTGATGTGACTGGTCAAAAGACCAATTAGTGGAAATAAAAGCTGAATTGGGCTGCCTGTGTCAACACAGCCTCAGTGTCCTAACGGACAGCAGTACTCAGGACATTACAAGTGCAGTGGAGACAGTGCAGAAGGGACACGTCAATGAAATTGGACATGATAATTGGAAGGTAGCTAGGTGAACAGACTAAAGTATTGAGCAAAGTATGCAAACACACCCACGCAGGTAGGCGAGCACGCACACACCATTAAGCCTGCTATTGACAGACACAGCAGGGAAGGACATTCTACAGAGCATTGCAGAGGAAAGAACAGAGCAGTGAGGAAAGGCTTTAACTTAATAAAGTTACTGCCTGTGGAGAGACAGTCAGGGCCTCAAGCTCTCACTCTCACCCTCCTCCTACCAGCTCTTGCAAACTTCCTCCCTCTCGCTCTCTCCCTCTCGCAACAGCTGTAGGCAGAAGTGCAGTGGCATACCAGGGGAGCCCCTCACATCTTCAACAGCCTTGGTACGTGCACACTTCACACACACTACTACTGATTACCATAGTCTGATTAATCACGACTGCGACCAATGCTCTCTCCCTCTATTGGGCCATCCAAAACAAGGCGTATCCTCATCCATTAATCTAGCAATTGCTGTAGAATTAACTAGCAGTACATTCACCACTCTGAGTTGCACCCAGACAACTGACCCTGAATCCAACACTTAATGATTTGCCAGTCAGTCCCAGTCAGACGAGCTTTGACCTGAGAGTGATTGGCTTAAATGTTGTCCATTACATTCTCCTCTTTTAGCGCCAGGCATGAATCAAGTGGTCCTGCCTGCATTTCTGCATCGGGCCTGGGGGCAGAGCACACCGCTCCTTCTGCTTGTAAGATGTGTCCATGTCCTGCTACAAGTAAATGTGTGTATTGAAGTCTGTATTCGTATATTGGAATTGTGTATTCATGGAATGCGTATAATAAAGTGTAATGAGATTTCCATTAAGTAAAAAAATAAAAGGTAGGGATTGAACACACTCAGGCTTTGCAATGAGCTCTGGCTAGGAGTGGGAGGTTAATGGTAAATCAGGTCAATAATATCTTAGAATCTGACAGATCACTCACTCATAGATATGGCCAGTCATAACAACTCAAGATTTCAAGTTGAAAAGATGTATTCTCCATTATAGTACCACCACAGATTAGGGTATGCAGTGCAATGGTACCCAGGGCTGAAAATGACTCAGTAAGGACTCTTCTGCAGCTGGAGTTGCACATTTTTGAGAATATTCAGAGGTGGAAACTTTCAGTGGGAATTAACGGGAATATATGGGAATTAATGGGAATATATGCAAATTAATATTAATACCATTTAAATGTAATGTTTTTTGCATTGGATATATTTACCATATCATATGGAGACAAACATAAACCTTTTACATTATGATAAGTAGGTAATCCTTCCAATAGAAAAAAATAAATAAATACATTTGTTACAAATGTAACTTTAATTACATGAGCTGACTCTTCACATGGGATGATTTCACTGAACAACAAAAGAAAATTCCTTGAATGATTGCCAATGACCCATCACATCTTCCAAAAACATTTTCAACATACATCTGTAAAATGATAGTCTAGAAACTAAAGCATTGGATGTCTTCCACTCAGGCTTCCATGCCTTCTCCCTGGACCTCCTCAATGTCCACCTCTTGAGGCCTCAGAGTCTGATGTTCATCTTCACTATCACTTTCCAACCTTGTTGAGGACGGCTCGTTGTCAGGCTCAAAAAAACCTAAAATATGCCCAGATGGCCACCAATTTTTCAACCCTTGTATTGGTCAGCCTGTTGCGTGCTTTGGTGTGTGTGTTCCCAAACAAGGACCTGTTGCACTGAGGCGGCTGATGTTGGTGGGATTTGGAGGATGATGGAAGCAACAGGGGAAAGAGTCTCAGATCCACAAAGTCCCTTTCACCAGGTGGCTGAAGAGATATGTTGGCACGACTGCCATATTGCATCTCCGTCCCAAAGCCCTTGCTTGGAAGTGTACTTCGCCAGACTGCCAAGAACCTTGCCCTCATCCAGGCCAAGGTGGCGAGACACGGTAGTAATGACACAATAGGCCTTGTTGATCTCTGCATCAGACAGGATGCTCTTGCCTGCATACTTGGGGTCCAACATGTATGCTGCTAGTGTGTATGCTTCAGGCAGAAGTCTTCACGTTTTGATGTATTTCAGAACTGCAGTTTCCTCTGCTTGGAGCAACAGTGAAGTGGGCAGGGCAGTACGGATTTCTTCTCTTACATCTTTCAGCAGAGTCTGAACATCAGACAGTATGGCATTGTCTCCCTCAATCCGTGCAATGGCTACTGCTATAGGTTTCAGGAGTTTCTGGCTGCTTACCACTCTCTCCCAAAATACATCATCCAGGAGGATCCTCTTGATGGGGCTGTCCATATCGGCAGACTGTGATATGGCCATTTCTTGGAGAGACTCCTTCCCCTTCAGGAGACTGTCAAACATGACGACAACACCACCCCAGTGGGTGTTGCTAGTCAGCTTCAATGTGGTGCTCGTGCTCTTACTCTTCTCACTTCGCTTGGTTAGGTAGATTGCTGCTATAACTTAATGACCTAACCATTTCCTTGGCTCTCTTGTAGTAGTGTATCCATTGTTTTCAGTTCCATGATGTCCTTGTGGAGCAGATTCAATGCGAGGGTAGGACTCCACTTTAGACCAAGCAGCCTTCATGTTCACAGCATTGTCTATCACCAGTGCAAATACCTTCTGTGGTCCAAGGTCATTGATGACTGTATTCAGCTCATCTGCAATGTAGAGACCGGTGTGTTTGTTGTCCCTTGTGTCTGTGCTCTTGTAGAATACTGGTTGAGGGGTGGAGATGTAGTTAATTATTCCTTGCCCACAAACATTCGACCACCCATCAGAGATGATTGCAATACAGTCTGCTTTCTCTATGATTTGCTTGGCCTTCACTTGAACTCTGCATGCAGCAAATGAGTAGATCAAGCATGTCTGGTTGGAGGGGTGTATACTGGGCGAAGAACATTCAGAAATCTCTTCCAATACACATTGCCTGTGAGCATCAGAGGTGAACCAGTTGCATACACAGCTCGAGCAAGACATTCATCAGCATTTCTGACTGCATTCCCCCATTGAGTCAAAAGCTGTTGCTATCGTTAAGGTGTCCGATTCATAATTTTCACCTCGAATAGAAGTAGAGGGACTTTCGTCAGAGGTTACTTGTTTTGAGCGCTGAGAGAACTTTATGCACTTGGACCGATGATTCTGTATCTTTGTTGCATTCTTCACATATGATTTGGCACAGTATTTGCAAATGTACACAGCTTTTTCTACATTGTCTCCACACATCAGTTGCATTTTCCTGTAAAGATTAGAAGAGTAAAAAAAATATACAAAGGAAAAAACAATTCCATGTACAGATAAATAGTTAAGCAGTTAGATTAAACAACTATTTTGTAAGATAAATGATTTAAAATAAAACATGTATGAAAACAGGTGAATTAACACTCCTCAGTAAGCTGGTTTAAGCAAGCTAAAACCCACACAGGGTTGGCTGTAGGCTACTATTTACTAGTAAACCAAAAATCATGTATGTCATAAAATATATTCACCCCACCCAGTACTGTAATCAAAACTTACCAGAAAGCATGTAGTCCTTGGCTTAGACAGTGTAGTAGTGTGGGCTCAATATCATCTCAGTCATGTGAAAGATCTTGAGAATCAGCTGTACATGTGATGGAAGAATGCACTGTGCATGCAGAGGGTTGCAATTCCATTGAATTGGGGATAGTTTAACCAAAATATGCCACAAGACCTTGAATTGCCTTATTTGTATCCCACAAAAAAAGTTCACCATTATTAGCTAACTATTTTGATGAACTTAAGCAAAATTTCCCAAATTTCCGGGCTTAACTTCCCATGGAAAATTTCCGGAAAGTTTCCGACCCTTTGCAACCCTAGTTGCAGCACAGCCAAACACAAAGTCTGCAACACAAAGTCTGCAACACAAAGTCTGCATCCCAAACGGCATCCTACTCCCTATATGTAGTGCACTACTTTTGATGAGCCCTGGTCAAAATCTAGTACACCATATAGGGAATAGGATGCCGTTTGGGATGCACTGTACAGTCGGCTTCTAGATCTGTATTGCTTGTTCTTTGGGGCTTTAGGCTGGGTATCTGTATAAGCACTTGGTGACAACTGCCAATGTAAAAAATGGATTTACAAAATAAGATTGATTGACTAAACAGCCTTTTCGCAGCTTATTGTAAGCAGAAAATGAAACTTTTCCCTGTTCATTAGAGGCTTGTAGCGTGGAACCAGAGACATGTTGTGTTTAGGGAGGAGTTGAAGAGCAATAGGACAGAGTTGCTGAAAAGCCATAAGAGTTTAGTGTCTCTAGTGAATCATACAACAGCTTTGACGAGGGCCTGTCATCACATGCTAGTGTCAAAACAATCAGCAACAGAAATGTTACAGGCCATTCTTACTCTCGTCTCCCGCTGTTGAGAGCGAGCTAGGGCAAGAGTGAGCGAACGAGACAGGAAGCTTTTCATCTGTGTAGCAGCTCCACCCAGCCAGCGACCCACTTATAGATCTGTCCCAACTGTTCAACCACAGCTCACATGATCCCAGAGGTGGAAATGTGTGTGGACACAAAACGTACACACACTGCTGACAGATGTTCAGGAAAAGTTGAGTGGCTCTTGTATCCTGGTGGAAACACCTGCAAGACCTGCGTCTCCTCCTGACAGCTGGAAGCCTTTTCCCAGCTCTTATTCTATTCAAAAAGCTCACTCACACACACACACCTCTCTAGCCATCTAGGTCTCCCTCTCCATCTGATCAGGTCTCTTTTTTGATACTCTCTTGTTCTACATCTCTCGCTCCACTCAACTCCATCTGATCGCTCTTTTCAGCCTGACACACAGGAACCTTTCTCGCCATTATTCCTTTGCAGCACCATTCTCAAACTGAAATTCCATCCCTTAGGGTGCATCTAGATTCACAACACAGCTTGTTTCATTAAAACGCAGCCCATTGAGGATTCCACCATGGCGAGTGCTGCAGTAAAGCTGAGACCACTAGCTATGTCACTTCTCCTTAATGCTGCTTTGTGGCCTCGCATGTAGGCTCCACACACACAGGCATAAGCCCCAAAACCTGATCTGAGCCGGGCCTAGAGCCTCCACCTCTCATCCTCCTCCAATGGGAGAGCAGTATTCACCAGTGGGCGTGGAAGAGAAGGGGAGCAGGCCATGTTTCTCTAACTGTTTATTTTGTGGTATTCCCTAAGTACTCCCCCAGCTGCCAAACTAAGCCAGGAGAGAACTGCATAAAAAAAAAACACAGCCTTGTCTGTCTACCAAGGCGGTCTGACTAGCTCTCTTTGCCTACCCACCTACACTCCAAGTGTCAGTTACAGGTCATATCCTCCAACCATTTTCCAATTCACATTCATTCCTCCTTCCCCCTCCTCTCACTTCAAGAAACCAGCGTGGGAAGCAGGGGAGGGAGAGTGAAATGAAGCCACACTGCAGGTCTTAAACATGGCTCCTCATCCAGCTTTCTCTGCCACTCCTGGGCTGCATCCCAAATGGCAACCTGTTCCCTATAGAGTGCACTACTTTTGACCAAGGCCCATAGGGAATAGGGTGCCATTTGGACCGCATCGCCCAGTGTGTGAGTAATACTCACATCCAAAACACCCTTATGAAGGGTATTGCAGCTAGCTGAAACGTTCTCTATTGTGGTTAGTGGTATATCAAATCACTTGGGAGCTGCATTTGCTGTGTGTAGGCTTTCTTCCTTTATTCTAAGTGTATACATCTGCCTGTCCAGCAGGTCCCAAATGGCACCCCTTTCCCTATATAGTGCACCACTTTTGACCAGAGACCTATGGGCCCTGGTCACAAGTACTGTGCTACATAGGAAATCGGGGCCATTTGGGATGCAGGCCTACTGCGTGCGCAAGTGAAGAAATATCTGAAGGCTAAAGGGAGAGAGGGATAAGTGAATTAAAGATGCTGGGTGAAAGCAACCCTGGCCGTTAATGAATGGGATCTGTAAAGTAAGTGTGTGTGTGTGTGTCCTTTAGAGAGCCCCTCCACAACTCCTCACAGCCCAGGAATAATACATGCACTGTATCATTCCTCATCTCTGGCAGCCTTCCACCTGCTGCGGAGGTAATACTGTAGAAGCCCAGCGTGACACACTGAGGTCAGACACATTAGGCGGATCATTAAAGGTCTCAACCACAGCAGCAACATCCCAGTGGGCAATATTAGCTAGTTGAAGCAACGTTATGCTGACGTCTTATATGTTATGTCATGTCCCGCCAGGTTGGACACCGAAAGAAATGGGAAGTTTTTTTTAATTACCAGAGGAAGTACATTTCTCTTAGTGGGAGGTAGAGGACCCCAAATGACTATGTTTTTGTCTGGTGGGAGGAGTGAGGGAGACACTTTCATAGTCTCCAGTGGGTTTAGCTCGGTCATGCGTCCAGAGTCTGAGTCAAAGGGCTTAGAGTGCATACTGGGTTACACTACACTAGCTGCCTGTGAACTAGTGTACTTCAGGGAGTGTGCACTAGGCAGGGTATTGACTCTTGGGAGTGTTTCCTGAAACAGAGAAGGAAACATCTAACACTTCCCCTTGGATTGGTTCTGTCTCCAGGTACACTTGGACAAAGGGAAACAGAGGGGAGAATCCCTGTGTATTAACGGGAGTCACGAGGACACCGGCTGGGTCGTGACACACACACACTCACTCCAGCGGCCCACTGTCTGGGTCCCATGGGACCACTTCAACACCAGAGAGAAAGAGAGGGACATAAATCTCTGTGTCTAATCTCTCTAAACCCTCTTCTTGCCTTAGCATTGGACTATCAAAGGGCATTAAGTTCCTTTTGAGATGTAGGAGAGCATAGGGGACTTGGAAGGCATAAGGTCTGCATAATGGACCAATACATGGGCTGACCGGCAAGGAATTTGAGAATCATTTTTAAAAAATCATGCGCAGTGCAAACTGCAAAACAGCACACCATGCACTGCCAACGCAATGCTCTCCAAAACATAAACTGGACAAAATAGGCCTAATTGTTCTCAGTCCAAAATGCTGCTCTTTGTGTTTCGGAAAGATATCCCCATCTAGAAGTGTGACAGCGATTCAGCCAATTGCATTCCTTCAGCCTGCGGTCCAACTTGAGTCCATGCCATCAGCAGTGTGCCATAGTAATAATCCAGTGGAAGGAGGAGAGAAATCACTGACAGTGACACAAAATAAACACCCACTAATTCACAGCGCAGCGATACAGTATGTATGCCTTGAGATACAAAGCACACTCCTGTTAGTGGACCTATTTATAACACACGCTATTAGCTCACTGTATGTGTCAGTTGCTACTCTCCAAATGGCCATAGCAGAGAACCAGAAGAGAGAGCGGTGAAGGAAAGCCAACTGAATAGCACTGGAGGGCTTAAGACATCATATACATGTGTTTCCTCAAACACTGACTTATCAACCCAAATGTGAACGTTCAACAAACTCAAGCCAATTTTTAATAACGCGGTGTCTCGGGTGCGAGCACACACACATGTACTTACACAGGGTCTAGCAGCGTAGTGTCCCAAGGGAAACGACCCCAACAAGTAAAGCCTGTTCAGCCCAGATTCATACTGGCTTGTCAAACTCCATCACAGACAGTAATGACTTGTTCTGAGGAAAAACTAGACCTCGAACTCTCTGTGTGTGTGTGTGTGTGTGTGTGTGTGTGTGTTCATAAGGAGGGAATGTGGAGGAAATATTTCCTGAATACTCCAGAAGGGCAGAGGGAGAAAATGGGAAAATCTCAACTGCCGTCAAACAAAGCTGCCTGCCAGCGACAGTACGAGAAGACAAATATCAAGTGTTTCCCATAAAGCGCGGTGGCTTTGAAAATCGAACTCACTTGATGAAGCAGCGGGCTCCTTCGAACGTATATCCCTCCTCCCATCCCGTTGGTAAATCTATGCGGGAAAGAGAGGGGGAAGAGAGAGGGGGGTAATGAATAGGCTACGAGACAAATAAATCGCAACACACACAAGCGGCTGTTGAGATAGGAGCAGAGATCTACGCGTGACCGAAAACACACGCCAGCCCCTTTGGCAATATTTGTAGCTATGCTATCCATTAATGATATATCCTAGTGCGGATGTTAGAATAGCCTCATTGTCATTTCCATTCGTATCCGTTATTCAACTTATTGAATTGATAGGAGCCAATTAAAATGTGAGATAGGCTATGCTTAAGAAGCAGGCTTTTACAGTGTGAGGACCTATGCATTCCGCGCACGAAGTCTTCCCTCTATTGCGGTGGATATGGAATGGTAACAATAACATCCTTATCCGCAAGTCATTTTCACAACAATACAAAAACATGTGTTGCAAGTCTCGCGTCAATGTTTCATTTTATAATGTTATCAACAACTGTTACAAAATAACTACCCACTGCTTCGACTACGGGCTTTAAGCCTTAGTCTCGGCTACAACCATGGCAAGTGGCAAACAATGTAAAAAAACGAATTTATTCGTTTATTAAATGTGAATGCCTACGTGACGGAACTTTCAACAAGTCTGTCGCAATGCCTAGGTATCATTAACGTTAATTGGCGGCTCAACTTGGTGGTCCTGGCGCAGAGGAGAGAGACGGCTGTTGCTTGCGGCAGGGAGTCTTCGCTCAATGTTTCTCCGTGGTTTCAGAACCCCTTTAAAACCGAGACTCTTGCGGTATGTAACGAATGGAAGAGTTCTACGAGAACCGTTTTTACCTGGGGTTTTTCTGTGCCCCGTTATGACGGCCTCTCCGGTGACGGGATGCAGCCAGGTCGTACTCTTGGCTTCTTCACTGTTGGGTAAGAAACGGGGAGAAGGTGAACACGCAAATAACACAGACATTATCAAACGCGTCGAAACAAAGCCAATACACTTCCATGCGCTGCATCCTGGGAATATTTACTTGATGAAGAATATCCTTCCGTCCCGAGTAACCCCATAACTCCAAGAAGAAGGCAGGCAAGAGAGCCAGTCTGGGTTTAGATCCGCCGCCATGTCTAACAGAGGACGGAATCTGGAGTGCGCGTATCCGTGCCGTCGGCGCGTACTCGGGAAAACCTTAGCAACTGGGCGCGGGGAACCTCTGTGGGGCGGGAGCGTGCTTGCATGGTAGAGAGGTCTCCTCCTGTTTTTACATTGTTTTCCAAACTTTTATTGAAACAAATTATAGTTTGTAAGTTCATACTAAGGAGCACAAACACTAGCCTATATAAGCCTAAAGCGAACCTATGATTCATAAAAATAGCCCATCTCAGATATTTACATGCTAAAGATGTAAAATTCAATTAGAAATGGCATTGAGTGATATCAATCTGTACAGCATGTCCTTGTAGCCTAGGGCTACTGAATTCACCAATGGAATACTCATCCCGCAAGTGTGCTATAGCTTTACGTGGATGGTCCGTATTATCACACATGCCATCCCAGGTCAACCTTGAACCTCACTGGATGGTTCAGCTGTCTATAAATCCTTCTTCCACCCAAACAACCCTCCCCTCCCTTCACCCCCTCCCTATAGGTCAGACAGAGCAGAGGATCCCGAGTAGATTAAATGCATGTGTGTGTGAACGGGTGCATGTATGCGATTGTAGAAGTGCAAGTGTGTGTATGTATGAGTGTTTGTGTGTGTGTGTGTGGGGGGGGGGGGGGGGCGGCATGTGTGTGTCTTGCCAAAAAAGATGGTGAAAACGCAATACAGACAGATTAGCCAGGACGTCAACACCACGCATATGAGATTTATCCAACAAAACACAACTACATAAATGAAAACAAAGCACTTCAGATACATGTCCAAGCCAATGTCAAACAAAGGATACCCACTAGATACTGATCTGTGGTCAGTTTGCTGCTCCACTTCCCTAATGGTTAAGGTTAGAATTTGGGGAGGGTAAGCTGATCCTGGATATGTTGTCTGAGAAGGGGAACGTCTTCCCACCCCTCAGGCTCCCTGGCCTTGTGAACTCACCACTAAATCCACCCAATTAGTAATCCTTATGTCCAAGGGGGTTTAGCAGATTAGTGTGTGTGTGTGTGTGTGTGTGTGTGTGTGTGTGTGTGTGTGTGTGTGTGTGTGTCAGAGGAGACTGTTATAAGACCTCGGTTGGAGTCAAAACATATCTGTTGATTAACTTGTGCAACAGCATACAGTGTAGTAACTACTGTGACTTACTTAATAAAAAAAAAATGTTGACTACTGTTTAGCACATCAAATGAAAGCAATATTTTCTTAAGTACAGTGATTTGCACGATAATAAATGCAAATCATCCAATACATGGACTAATAATGTGTGACGTAAAAGGTAAATCATGTAAATAAACACTTTAACTAGCTGGTAACTACAGTTATATGTAAATCGTGTAACTCCCAGAGTCTTTACATTCCAGTGTAGATATGGCAGTGGGACAGGAGGATGGAATGCAGTGCTGCTAGTGATTACCGTCTCCTCTCCTCTGGATATCAAAGGTAGCGAGATGTTAGACTACACCAGACACCAGAGCCAAGCGGGGCTGGGGCTATATGGGGAACTGCTGCTGTGAGTGAGGGAGGGAGCCTCAAAACAAACACGATGAAAACGTTTCAAACGCTGCTCTGGTTCCTGTCGACGGTCATTAGGACGGAAATGTAGCACAGGCTGTACTGTCTGTATGTGTGTGTAGGGGAGGGGTTTTGTGTGTGTGTGTTTGTGTGTGACACGTGCTTATGTGAGAGAGTGCCTGTGGTCTTGGATTCGGTCACGGTTTACAATATTCTGTCTAACTGTGACTCAGACAGTTTTACTGTGGAGCTTTAGACCAGAGGCTGGGAGGCTTCGTCAAATGCCCATCAAATAACCCTGACTGACACTACATGTTTGATTTGAGTTCAGCCTTGTCCGAAATCTGTCTTGCCTACTACAGCATACTGTGCACTACTCACGCTACATACTATTTAGAACGTACTGTTTTGTAAAAGGTATGCTGTAAGCAACAAATATCAATATACTACTCATCCATACTGAGAGGTATGCTGTAAGCAACAAATATCAATATACTACTCATCCATACTGAGAGGTATGCTGTAAGCAACAAATATCAATATACTACTCATCCATACTGAGAGGTATGCTGTAAGCAACAAATATCAATACACTACTCATCCATACTGAGAGGTATGCTGTAAGCAACAAATATCAATATACTACTCATCCATACTGAGAGGGTGTCATCAAATGCGCAATAGCGCTTGTTCCCCGCCATTTGTACATTTTTGTAGAGCACATCCCCTATTCTGATTACCAGGTTGTTGTCAACCACAGGTGGGAGGTAGAAGCCAATTCTCTTCTTCAATAGAGTGCAGCGAATTCTACTAGATGAAAAGCCAAAATGAGTATGACATCCTGGAATGAATTTTCAACATTTCACATACTATAAAATGTTTTATTTTCGGTTACCCAAGAAGCCTACTATTTAGAATTCAAGTATGGTTATTCAGACATGTCTGATACTCTGCTTCTGATTGAGTCTCAGTTTGGCGAAAGTAAAATCATTCTGAGAACAGATATGGCCTTTCTCCCAGACCCATTCTGACTAACTATTCAAGGACTGCGTCCCAAATGACAATAATCCCTATATAGTGTACTACTTTTACCCAGAGCCCTATGGGCCCTGGTCAAAAGAAGTGCACTATAAAGGGAATTGGGTGTGATTGAGGATGCAGAAAAAGTCTCCATCAAACTTCCCACCGACCCGAGGGCCTGTCTCTCCCCCCAGTCAGGAAAGGGACTGTGAGGGGCTGGAAACTAGGCTCATAATGATTATTGATGAGACTGCGGCTAAGCTACGACCCCTGCCGCCTTTTTGAAGTCGCCTAGCGCAGAGCAGAGCAGTTCGTCTGATGTCATCATTAGAGGGTCCAACCAAGCCAATGGCCGCTTTAGAAACAGAGAAGACTTCCTTCTTAGGGACCAATCTGTACCCCACTGTTACTATAGGAGGGCCTCAACCCCCTTTATCAAAACAAACAACTCCATTCCTATTCCATCCAGTCATCCATCACGCCCCTTATATTTTCCCTGCCATCCTCCTCTCCACCTTGTTCTCCCAATTTTTCTCTTCATCTCCCCAACCCTCTCCCAATTCTCACCTCCTATCCTCGCACCACCCCCCAATCCTCCCCATAATTTTTCTCACCCATACTCTCCTCTTTCACCATGTCCTCCTTCCTATCTAGAGTCTCTGACCTCCATTTCACGTCTGTCCCTTCTCTCTGGATCAGCGACTGCAGCATATCATATTCCTCTGTGGAGCTTTCTGTCAGGCCCACTCAGCCTCTCTCTATGGGCTCTGTGTCGCTATAAGTGTTCAATTTAGGAGACAAGGATTATTTCAGCAAAAACAAGACACCTGCGCTGCAGGTTGGCACTACAGTGTTGTGCATTGCAGTGGGAATTCCACAGCTAGGGTAAAAGCTTTACTTTTCAGAAAGAATAAAACAAGCTAGAAAACACATCGGGCTTCAAATCAAATCAAATGTATTTCTATAGCCCTTCGTACATCAGCTGATATCTCAAAGTGCTGTACAGAAACCCAGCCTAAAACCCCAAACAGCAAGCAATGCAGGTGTAGAAGCACAGTGGCTAGGAAAAACTCCCTAGAAAGGCCAAAACCTAGGAAGAAACCTAGAGAGGAACCAGGCTATGTGGGGCTTCACCGGTTAAAGTGCTCTCCACATGACCATGGCGTTAAAAGGTGGGTTTGTGGCTGGAGTTGGCTGGCTCGCTACCTACCCAGTTAGGGGTCCCTTGAACGATCATGCAGTGTGTGTGTGTTTCACTAAGACCAACCTAAAGATCAGAAACTGAACACAAGGACCAGTTAACCAACACCACACTGGTTCTGCTACCTATTTGGTTTCCTTATAGGCAGCAGGGGGGGGGTGGACTATTGTCTGTGCGAGGGATATTCAACCACCCTAGGAAGGCAAAGGAAGTTATTTAGAATATGCTTCTATATTATTAAAGACAGTTGTCTGTTGTGGAGATGGCCCAGTGTTGAAGAAGGTGGTTTGAACTTAATGGAACAGATTGCTGGTTTACATTGTACTCTATGTAAGGTTGACTCCATCCGCCATGTGTACTATACTGCAGCACCCACCACAACATCCCCAGGGCAGGCAGGTCTTTGTGACATCTGATGCCAGGGAGAAAGTTAGACGGACGGGTCAGACGAGGGAACGCTAAGCCCTGGAAGCCGGAGGGCAGGGAGAATGCCAATGTCTGCTAAATACCAAGTTTGTTATCATCGAGCTTGTCTAGCATTGAAATCAGGGAGAGAGCGAGAGTGAGACCGAAACAGAGAGAGAGGGAGACAGAGCGAGAGGGTGAGGGAGACAGAGAGAGAGGGTGAGGGAGACAGAGAGAGAGGGTGAGGGAGACAGAGAGAGAGGGTGAGGGAGACAGAGAGAGAGGGTGAGGGAGACAGAGCGAGAGGGTGAGGGAGACAGAGAGAGAGGGTGAGGGAGACAGAGAGAGAGGGTGAGGGAGACAGAGAGAGAGGGTGAGGGAGACAGAGAGAGGGTGAGGGAGAGGGAGACAGAGAGAGAAAGAGCCAGGTTCAAGGTTGATACGTTCGAGACACAGAAATGCAGTACATGCAGAGATGCTGCTGTGGTCTGGACTAATAATAACATGGTTAACGTTATGCTGCAGAGTCAGGCAGAGACTCAGGGGAAACACACTGTATGTGTGCGTGACTTCACTGTGCGTGAAGTCGCAAATGGCGCAAATAGGGTGTCAACTGAGAGATGGCATTAAGCCTCTGTTGTTGGACTGGAGAGGTGGGAGGTCATAAAGGTGGATTGCCACATCGTACTGCGCTCTAGTTTTGATGGAAGGCAAGGAGTGTACGTTGTAACTTCAATACTAAGTGCTTTTGAATGTGGATGGTGTCATGGCTTAAGACCCCATCAGCCCACAAAGCTAAAGCCTAGACACCCGTTTCAGTCAGTTTTATTCATCATACAAGCTTGGTTCATCAAACCAACTCAGTCTTGGTTCGATCTAAATGCTGTGTACAATCAAGGCCCTTTAGGTACAGTAAGAGTTAACCCACTGGGCAGAGGCGTCAATTTAACCTCTATTCCACGTTGGTTCGACGTCATTTGAAACAATGTTGATTCAACCAGTGTGTGCAAAATGGAAGCCTTGTACCACAGCTCTTTGTTTAAAGATTAGAACGACAAACCTTCTACAGACGTCTGAAACGCCGGCAGCCCCTGCCAACTAACACAACATTTGCATTGAGAAACATTTACCCTGTTGATGACCACAACCTTCAAGGTGATGTTACTCTGCCAAGGGAAATAAACAGAAATGGCGTAGTCGTAAATATTTCATAGTGAAGGTCTATTTACTATTTAAATGTGTTTACTCTCTCCGCTGGTCTTCGTCTATGTTTGTTGAGTAGGATGCACTGGCCAGGTTCACAGCAGTAGGTCCATCACACAGCAATTACAACTCTCTAGAATAACTTTTAGATGTGTGTGTGTGTGTGTGTGTGTGTGTGTGTGTGTGTGTGTGTGTGTGTGTGTGTGTGTGTGTGCGCTAACTCTGGCACCTGCTTTCTTATACTGAAGCTGCCTTGAAGGCCTACGGAACTACTGGGGTGAAGCAGATATCATGCAAACTGATTAAACTAAGATTCTTTACAACAAATAACTAGTAGAGATGACTGTAAATGTTTTTTGCAGTAGTAGTAAAGTGCTATTTTTGCCCTTTTCAATAATACAGTACTGTAATGCATAGCTTGCCCTTAAATTGATGGTGATGTTGTAAAAGGTCTGGGTGAGCTGAAGCAGAGGAGTCAGGCGCAGGACAACAGAGATGAGTAATACACATAAATCTACTCAAGACTTACAAATACAAGTCAAATATACCGAGCCCACAATACGGACCGTAAATACAACAAACAAACAAGCACAAAAATCATGAGGGTTAAATAATGAACATGTAATTGGGGAATTGAAACCAGGTGTGTAAAACAAAGACAAAACAAATGGAAAATGAAAAGTGGATCGGCGATGGCTAGAAGGCCGGTGATGTCGACCGCCGAATGCCGCCCGAACAAGGAGAGGGACCGACGTCAGCGGAAGTCATGACAAATGTCAAACGCTGCATTGCAGGACACAGGGAAATGGCCTGTTGCTAATAGGCTTCAAAAATACTCTGCCGCCTCCAGCCAAGTGATTACACATGGCTGTGTGTGTGTGTGTGTGTGTGTGTACATTTTGCATCTGTGTGTGTGAGAGAGAGAACGAGAAAGAGACAATTATTCTGACACTCTTTAACCAACTACATTAACAACAATCCTGTCTGACCTTTAATACAGAACAGACACACAAACACATCGCTGCATTCCAAACAGTTTGGTGATGACTTAATTGTCTGAGTCTAGTAGAGAAGAGAATTTGTCAGGCACTCTGGATACTTTTTTTAGGCCTATTTACCCTCTGGGCACACACTGGTTGACTCATCCTTGTTCCCACATCATTTCAATTAAATTACATTTAAACCAACGTGGAATAGACGTTGAACTTGACGACTGTGCCCAGTGGGTAGTGTACATTTTTTACCATTTGGAGAGTGTTTATTTACAGAATATGTAAAACATTCTTATTTATTTATTTCCCTAATAGGTCTGCCTGTTTAAAGAAAACATATATACCGTAGGCCATGTATTTAGGATATTAAAACCTATTTTCCAGAGTGATACAGAATAATTATGTTCTGTGTCAGTCTGGCCTAAGAAGCTAGTGAAGCTTTTCGTCTCAGGCTTCATTCCAAATGGCACCCTATTCCCTGTATAGTGCACTTCTTTTGGCCAGAGCCCTTTGAGTATTGCACTATATACTGTAGGGATTAGAGTGCCGTTTGGGACGTAGCCTCTACAGTATCTCCCTTAGTAGCCTGGTCTATTTCAGTTCCCACCCTCACCATTTAGCGCTTTTGTTGCCGTAAACCCCAGAGCATGGCCAGTGATCAAGGTCAATATGTGATTGTTGGATCAGAGTCGGAGAACTGGAGGCTCCCTTTCCTCGTTTAATAAGACCAGAATACCAACGTTTCCTGTCCTCGTTTAATAAGACCAGAATACCAACGTTCCCTGTCCTTGTTTATTAAGACCAGAATACCAACATTCCCTGTCTGCGTTTAAGACGATAAAAGTGATTAAATAAAGGTTAAATAAAGGTGAAAAAAAGAGAAAAAAAAGATCAGGAATACCAAGGCTCCCTGTCCACGTTTAAGAAGATCAGGAATACCAAGGCTCCCTGTCCACGTTTAAGAAGATCAGGAATACCAAGGCTCCCTGTCCACATTTAATAAGACCAGGAATACCAAGGCTCCCTGTCCACATTTAAGAAGATCAGGAATACCAAGGCTCCCTGTCCACGTTTAAGAAGATCAGGAATACCAAGGCTCCCTGTCCACGTTTAAGAAGATCAGGAATACCAAGGCTCCCTGTCCACGTTTAAGAAGATCAGGAATACCAAGGCTCCCTGTCCACATTTAATAAGACCAGGAATACCAAGGCTCCCTGTCCACATTTAATAAGACCAGGAATACCAAGGCTCCCTGTCCACATTTAAGAAGATCAGGAATACCAAGGCTCCCTGTCCTCGTTTAATAAGACCAGAATACCAAATAATGTTCTCAAATAAAGTCAGTTATTTCTCTAACGGTCACACAGGAAGCTGCGTGGAAGACTCTTAGGATTTGAACTCCTCTCACTCACTGCCTTTTGCCTGTCAGTGTTTCTGCCTTTAAACTGCCTCTCATGGAGAAACTGTGAGGAATACAAACTCTGATGTTTACTCAGGAAGCTGAGCAGAGGACTGAGTTCTTTCAGATGTTTTTTTCTGCCTCATCCCCACCTCTATAGAGGGCAACTTTATAATTTATTTATATCAAAACATGACGTTTTTGCACTTCCTCTTGCCTCTTTGCCTTTACCTTCTCAACGGAACTTTCTGAATAACATGTTCTTCTCTTTTTTCAAAAATGTAATTCCATGATTTTCCAAGTTGCTGCAAGTAGCGTATCAGACTTCAAAGATGAGAAATGGTCCCAATTTAAATTTGGCAGAGCCGAAAGAGATAGCTCTTAGAGAGATGACGTTGTTTTTAGATGGAGGAAACTCTACAGTTATGCAATAGATCATTTGAGGAAAGTGGAAGAAACACCTCACAAGAATTCATGAACCATCTTGTACCTTCAAAATGAACATCACATTCTGCTCTATTCATTACTCTGTTGGCTTCTTTCATTTAGTTTTCCTCGTCTTGCCTCTGCCAACTGCTGAGCTTTGCGACCATGTTGATGAAACAATAGAGATGCACTACTTGTTCTTTCTTAGACGCCTCAATATTGACAAAATGGAAGGTCGAGCTCTCTGGATGGGCTCTCTGAGAGCGTCCCAAATGGCACCGTAACTCTATCCCCTTTATAGTGCACTACTTTTGACCAGAGACATGGTCAAATGCAGTGCAATACATAGGGAATAGGGTGCCATTTAGGAGGTAGTCTATATTGCCTCACTACAGAGGCCTGCAGCATTTCTGTGGTCTGAAGCTCAGTTGCCTGGGCTCACAGAACCCCTGCTCTCCCTCTCTCTGCTCTGCTAGGGAGTATAGTGTGTCTGTGCTTGGCCCCGTTTCCCCGTTTCTCTCCCCCTACTGTGGATATTCGCTCGCTCTCTCTCCTCCCTTTACCCTCTCTGTTTGCTTAAACTCTCTCTGCCCCATTTCTCGCAACCAAGTAGGAAGAACCCAAATAAAGCTGCTCTCTCCACCACCACCAGCCCCCCCCCCCCCCCCCCCCCCCCCCTCCTCTCTGGCTCATCTTCACTCCACAGTCTGAATTCTATTTATTTTGCTCAGCTATCTAATATTCACAGCATGTCAATTCTCTGTCCTCAGTGTGGGAATGATTGAGTACTAAGACCTGTAGTACTGGATATGTAATTGAATAAATACTCTTGTTTTCCTCATGTCTTGGGAAGATGATAGAACCCCCTCTGGAGATCTCATAATGTTGAAGCTGGCAGCAGCAGGGGAGAGTGAGGATGTGTCCCAAGTGGCGCCCTATTCCCTATATAGTGCACTACGTTTGACCGGAGCCCTATGCGCCCTGGTCAAAAGTAGTGCACTCTGAAGGAAGTAGGCTGCCATTTGGGATGCCGGCTGAGAGAGGGCAAGGTTAAAATAAGCCCCTTCCTCATGGTGAGGGATGACTCTCAGGAGAGACACGTTGATTTAAGCAGCTGGGGTGATGGAGAGGAGGCACTCTTAGGGCTTGAAGGGCATCATATTCACCTTCCTCTGTGCTGCTTAGAGACCTCTAAACACACACACAGGCACTAAGGCGTCAGACAGTCAGGCAGGCAGGCACGCACACACCACAGACACAGACATGCACACACCAACACAGACACACATTCACAGACACATACATGAACTCATCTACTGCGCCAGTCCACCTTACTCTAAAAAAGTGAAGGGGAAAACCACCACATTCACTTTAGTAAAAGACAAAAAGTTGCTGTCTACATTCTTCAATGATACTTCATGGTCTCCAGGGCCAATAGCAGCAGCCACACAAAGACAGACAATCAGGGAGCCCAGCCGAGCTGAACCACAGCAGATGAGGAGGGAGAGAGAGATGGAGGGATGGAGGGAACGAGAAAGAGACTCCTGGATGCACTCCCGCTGGCTTCAGACTCTTCTCGGGGAGGTCCCGGCCGCCCAGCCCATCCACTGTCACACTGAAAAGGAACCCCTTGATACAGTTACTCAACCCACTCTCTGATCTAACAACACATGAAGAGAGGAGAGAAGAAGAGAAGCGTTTTGTTCACTTTCAGTTTTGAATGGCACGAGAGACTCACATCAACCGTTACACATAGTTCATCCTACAGGGGCTTTAACATCTCATCAGTTCAGCTTAATGATCTGTCTCTCCCTCCCTCCCCCCTGACAGTAAACAGTACAATGACTCAAGATGTCGAATAGGAAATTCCACGCTGCAACACCGCTGTGACCAAAAGGTGTCCCTCAGTGTTTTCAAAGAGGAGTGCCTCCTTCTTCTCAGAAATGTTGCAAGGGGTCTTTCTTATTGAACCAGTATTTGCTCACTGACCATGCAGGAAGCAGAACCACTATTTAGAACTACTAAAGCAATGTCTGTTTATTCATGATGCTTGTACAATATGATAGGGATTGGTCATTCACTACTGTAGCAACGTGCAGTGCATAGCAACAAGACACACAGAACAGATAAACAAAACTATGGTTGTTTTCTTAGATAGGCATTCACAATATCAAGTCAATATATTGATGGCATAGTTGGTTTCCTAGTGTATTTTATATTTGGTTTGTATCAAGTTTTAGTAGGAATGCTGATCTAGGATCAGGTACCCCTGTCTTATTTATTGTGACCTTAAAGGCAAAACTGATCCGTAATCAGCACAACTACTCTGAGATGCTTGAAACATAAGGCCCCAGAAGTAACTGCCATGAATAGGGCGTATGGAGTCAGTCAGTCAACTGCATATGGAGCCTGCTGATGTGAATAAGAATTACAAAGCTTTAGGAACCATCTCTGGGTTCTGTCATTACATCACTGGCACATTATGTCCAGGGAGAATAGTAATTATAATGGAACTGATTGCAGAGCATGGCACAGTAACTACTTCCTGTTTTGCACCCACGCATTCACACACAGTGGGAATCATTTCTCACGAAGGCCCTCGTAGGTAAACATTGCACACTGGGCCATTACACAAACCCGCCATGATTCCAAAAGAGCAGTTTTGGTTTTATTTCATTGATTTATTTTACCATGGCTCAGTACAGACTTGAGGCATCAACATTTAATTAATGGATCCCTATTATCAAACAGCTGTTAGAGCTCTTTGTTCTGGGTCCAGCGCAGACTCCCTCCCTCCCTCCCTCTCTCCCTCCCCCCCCTCCCTCCCTCCCTGTCTCTACTCTCTCTCGCCATCTCCTTCCATTTCTCTCTCTCGCTCTCTCTCTGCCTCACTCTCTGAGAAGAAAACCCACAGAAAGGGTTGGCTGCTGCTGCTGTGGGGAGTCAGCATTAAAGGGCAATTCCACAACTTTTCAACCTAATTTTCATTATCTCCAGCACAATACATATATATATATATTTTTTAAAACAGCGCATTTTTGCGTTTTGTAGAAACAAATATAAAGTTAAAAAAAGTTATATCCGATGACATCATCAAGAACATTTTTAAAACAGTTATTTTCCAACACTATGAGATTCGGGGAGCAAGAAAATACCTTCCGTCTGGCTTGAAACTCGTTGCAGGTTTTGAAAATCACCATTTAAATCACTTTTAATCCTACCCTGTGATGTCACAGAGAAGCATTTCTTTAGGGCCTGTCTTCTTCTCTTTTTAACCACCGATCATAGAAACGGGCTGTCTTCACATATGTTAACGCTGGTTTGGTGCTGGAGATAGTGAATATGAGGTTGAAAAGTGGCGGAATTGCGCTTTGATTGACCCTTTGATTGCCCCAATCAAAAAGAATGCTCAGAGAGAGAGAGAAAGGCTTTGATCTTTCCCAGCTCTTCTAAGGAACTCCTTTATCGTATTTTGATTTGGGGACTATCTGTGTAAGTCATATACATACCGTAGTGGCCCCTTCCTCCCTAGAGCCCAAACATTGTTTTTGTGTTGTTTCTGCTTGCTGTATAATGTGCAGGCTATGTTCTTTGTTGGTGTGTGTGTGTGTGCACTTGCAAGACACCAAGAAAATGAGTCACTGTGTGTCTCTTTGAAAAATAGGGTCACAGTGAAAGTACACTATGCTCCTCTGGCTCCATTGCTTCTCTCTGTGGACTAGGCCTAAGTCATGAAGTCACAATGAGACTAGGCCCGACACTCTCTCCTCTCCTCATCGCCTCCTCTTCATTAGCCTCATAATGAGCATTGCGAGAGAGATCGAGAGAGAAAGAAAGGGAGAGAGAGAAAGAAAGAGAGAATACCCTCCTAGATGAGTTTTAGGTAGCATTGTCTGTTCTCCTGGCAGCTTCATAATGACCGTTTTTTAATGAGGGCATTAGGTTTTGCCGCTTCATTATACCTTATTTCATATGTTTGCTTTGTTATGGAAACTTCTCTGCTCTCCGGAGGGACTGGATTTCTAAGCTAATGAGTCCAAAACAAGTAGCTTTTAAAAGGAGCAGCCAGCTCGAAGCCGGGAGCTGGAGCTAATGCTGTAACGGACCTCTCCCTCACATCGCTTTGCCTCACTGTGTGGAGATTCAGCATCATTCAGCATGGTTCTCTCTCTCTTTCTCTATCTCTCTCTTTGCCCCTCTCTTTATCTGCCTCATTCTATCTTGCTCTCTCTCCCTCCTCTCTCTCTCCCTCCCCTCCACCTCTCTCTCTCTCTCTTTTTCTCCCTCTCTATTCAGTCATCAGTGTAAGGCCTGTGACGGCTATAACAGATCCACTTTATTCCAGAGGGTCATGAGGTGTATGAGCCGTTGCTCGCTCCTGTGTCAAGTGATACAGTTCTATTTTTCCCTGAACACACACACACACACACACATACACGCACACACACTGACCTTGGTTCAACCCTTTGATGCTCGCTAAGCGCTGTAGCTGCCGGGGATCATGCAAATCTGGGTGGCATTTTGCTGCTATACTATTGGATGAAGAGCCCAGGCCTGTTGTCTGTGTTCATGCATTGATAGCTCAATTGTCGACTGCCTGTTGTTTGTGTGCATGTGTAAACGTGTGTGTGTGTGTGTGTGTGTGTGTGTGTGTGTGTGTGTGTGTGTGTGTGTCATAGTACATTAGTCTTAAGCCAGTGGACCACTGTCTAGTCTAGGTACTTTAACTGGGTTTGCATCAGACTAAAGCTATCTAAGTTACATCTGTACTGTAACACACTCAGTGCTATGAGGACACATCAGAATTGGATGGACTATGGGGTGAAGTTCAAGTCCTTCTCAACGTCCGGTTTAAAATGAAAATGAATGTGAATCCAGTGTTTTGATGAATGTTTTGGGGCCTTGGAGCCATTTTGTTTAACCTTTGTTTTACCAGGTTAATTGAATGGGAGAGAAATACTGACGGGGGAAAAGGGGTTTTAGTGGAGGGATCGATATCAACACCCGTGGTTGTGTAATTAGATGGTGGGCAGAGAAGTGTGTGTGTGAATGTGTGAGTGTGTGTGTTTCGACATGTGTACATTATGTGGTGAGGATCCAGTAGGATGTTCAGACCGTCGTCATGTCACAAGACGACTAAATCAAAGTTTGAACTCGATCATACTCCCTTTAGCATGCGGCCCATTAAAATCACATGACTCTCTCTCGTCAGAATTAGTGGTTACAGCATTGGGCCAGTAACTGAAAGGTCGCTGGTTCGAATATCCGAGCGGACAAGGTGAAAACCCTAATTTGCTCCAGGGTCGCCGTACTACTACGGCTGACCATGGAACTTACCGTCTGCATTGTGAGGCTGTATTACGGATAGAACCAGTTGTGATCTACCACCGTAAAAGAGATCAGACGAGACCCAGCCTGACAGTCTAGTGAGTGAGGTAATCTCAGCAGTAACCCGAGGCGAGGCGAGAGGCGGACCTAGATACCACCGAGGGAAACATAATGCTCCTTTTCACCATCTGCTTTTTTATCAAACAACTCATTCAATCAAAACATAATTATGCTTCTCCCCCCCCCCAAAAAAAAACATCCCGATGGGCCATTTTTAACTTTGCGATTCTCTTTCTGACTGAGAGTTGGATTCTGTGGAGCACGCAGACATGATTGCACTCCCTCTCAGAGTCTGAGGCAGTTTATTAGAGTCTAGCTGCACCTGTTATCTTTGTGACAGGCAGGCTCGGTCGCCTTCTCCCTTATCATCTGCCTGTCAGTACAGAGACTGTAATCAGTGAATTTCAATAGAGCTCGCAGAAATCTGCACTACGCTCTCACTCACACACACACACACACACGCACACACACAAAACACACACACAGTCACTCAGCTTCTGAGGCCAAACCTCAATGATGTAAAATTCATAGAGAGCCTAATAAAGTGGAGCGCCAGATCATCTGCTGTGCAGCTAGAATACAATATTAAGCTGCCGCAGCACATCACAACACACTGTCTTTGAGCTTTGGTCCACTGTCTCCAGTGGGAATAATGGGTTGTAGTTCATGATCTTGTAGAATGTGAATCTGCACACAGAGTGCGGCTCTTGGTTTAGCCGGAAACAAGTGGTGCTGTGAGTCGTATACAAGTATGTCTCTAATTGAAAGGGATTCTGTACAGAAAGGAGTGCAGGGGGAACAAGCGGACAGCTGATCTACAGGATATGATGTATCTGTGAATCTACAGGATATTATATACAGTGCCTTGCGAAAGTATTCGGCCCCCTTGAACTTTGCGACCTTTTGCCACATTTCAGGCTTCAAACATAAAGATATACAACTGTATTTTTTTGTGAAGAATCAACAACAAGTGGGACACAATCATGAAGTGGAACGACCTTTATTGGATATTTCAAACTTTTTTAACAAATCAAAAACTGAAAAATTGGGCGTGCAAAATTATTCAGCCCCTTTACTTTCAGTGCAGCAAACTCTCTCCAGAAGTTCAGTGAGGATCTCTGAATGATCCAATGTTGACCTAAATGACTAATGATGATAAATCCAATCCACCTGTGTGTAATCAAGTCTCCGTATAAATGCACCTGCACTGTGATAGTCTCAGAGATCCGTTAAAAGCGCAGAGAGCATCATGAAAAACAAGGAACACACCAGGCAGGTCCGAGATACTGTTGTGAAGAAGTTTAAAGCCGGATTTGGATACAAAAAGATTTCCCAAGCTTTAAACATCCCAAGGAGCACTGTGCAAGCGATAATATTGAAATGGAAGGAGTATCAGACCACTGCAAATCTACCAAGAGCTGGCCGTCCCTCTAAACTTTCAGCTCATACAAGGAGAAGACTGATCAGAGATGCAGCCAAGAGGCCCATGATCACTCTGGATGAACTGCAGAGATCTACAGCTGAGGTGGGAGACTCTGTCCATAGGACAACAATCAGTCGTATATTGCACAAATCTGGCCTTTATGGAAGAGTGGCAAGAAGAAAGCCATTTCTTAAAGATATCCATAAAAAGTGTCGTTTAAAGTTTGCCACAAGCCACCTGGGAGACACACCAAACATGTGGAAGAAGGTGCTCTGGTCAGATGAAACCAAAATTGAACTTTTTGGCAACAATGCAAAACGTTATGTTTGGCGTAAAAGCAACACAGCTGAACACACCATCCCCACTGTCAAACATGGTGGTGGCAGCATCATGGTTTGGGCCTGCTTTTCTTCAGCAGGGACATGGGATGATGGATGGAACCAAATACAGGACCATTCTGGAAGAAAACCTGATGGAGTCTGCAAAAGACCTGAGACTGGGACGGAGATGTGTCTTCCAACAAGACAATGATCCAAAACATAAAGCAAAATCTACAATGGAATGGTTCAAAAATAAACATATGCAGGTGTTAGAATGGCCAAGTCAAAGTCCAGACCTGAATCCAATCGAGAATCTGTGGAAAGAACTGAAAACTGCTGTTCACAAATGCTCTCCATCCAACCTCACTGAGCTCGAGCTGTTTTGCAAGGAGGAATGGGAAAAAATTTCAGTCTCTCGATGTGCAAAACTGATAGAGACATACCCAAGCAACTTACAGCTGTAATCGCAGCAAAAGGTGGCGCTACAAAGTATTAACTTAAGGGGGCTGAATAATTTTGCACGCCCAATTTTTCAGTTTTTGATTTGTTAAAAAAGTTTTAAATATCCAATAAATGTCGTTCCACTTCATGATTGTGTCCCACTTGTTGTTGATTCTTCACAAAAAAATACAGTTTTATATCTTTATGTTTGAAGCCTGAAATGTGGCAAAAGGTCGCAAAGTTCAAGGGGGCCGAATACTTTCGCAAGGCACTGTATATCTGTGGCTCTACAGGATATCATAAATCTGTGGATCTACGGGATATTATATATCTGTGGATCTACTGAGTGCAGATACACTATCTCCAGCACAGATAAAGGCTTAGACAAGGGCCTATGAATCAGAGTTGCAGCAAAGCCAGAGCCTTGCACTAGGGTCTACTATTGGACGGGAGCTACACTACCACTACGACACATCACATCACTGTTTGTTTCATTTACCTGAAATAGAGCCAGATGGAAAATGAAGGTCAATTTAAAAAAAATTTAATGTAATTATTATAATAATCTGCGATGTTCTGTTCACCTTTACAGCTTTGGTGTAGCATAGGAAGGAGATTTTGCGCCAAAGATTACACCCAGCCTGCTAATCATGAACAGCGGGTGTCCAGTTATGTGCAACCAATGGTTGTAAGCATTAGCAAGGGGTCAAAGGTCAGCATTAGCCAATGAGCTGCAGTGTCAGTGGTGACCTGGGCAGTGGAATGCCGGCAGTGCTTATTCCATTAGAGCATTGGGCTGAGAGGGTGTAGAGTGTAGAGTGTGTCTGATGTGAACCATTTCTCTGCCTCTCTCTCTCTCTCTCTCGCTCTCTCCCTCTCTTTCTCTCTCTCTCTGTCTCAATTCAATTCAATTCAAGGGGCTTTATTGGCATGGGAAACATATGTTAACATTGCCAAAGCAAGTGAAGTAGATAATAAACAAAAGTGAAATAAACAATAAAAATGAACAGTAAACATTACACTCACAGAAGTTCCAAAAGAATAAAGACATTTCAAATGTCATATTATGTCCATATACAGTGTTGTAATGACATGCAAATAGTTAAAGCACAAAAGGGAAAATAAATAAACATAAATATGGGTTGTATTTACAATGGTGTTTGTTCTTCAATGGTTGCCCTTTTCTTGTGGCAACAGGTCACAAACCTTGCTGTTGTGATGGCACACTGTGGTATTTCACCCAGTAGATATGGGAGTTTTTCAAAATTGGGTTTGTTTCATATTCTTTGTGGATCTGTGTAATCTGAGGGAAAAATGTCTCTCTAATATGGTCATTCATTTAGCAGGAGGTAAGGAATTGCAGCTCAGTTTCCACCTCATTCTGTTGGCAGTGTTCATATAGCCTGTCTTCTCTTGAGAGCCATGTCTTTCTCAATAGCAAAGCTATGCTCACTGAGTCTGTACATAGTCAAAGCTTTCCTTAAGTTTGGGTCAGTCACAGTGATCAGGTATTCTGCCACTGTGTACTCTCTGTTTAGGGCCAAATAGCATTCTAGTTTGCTCTGTTGTTTTTATGAACTCTTTCAAATGTGTCAAGTAATGATATTTTTGTTTTCTCATGATTTGGTTGGGTCTAATTGTGTTGCTGTCCTGGGGCTCTGTGGGGTCTGTTTGTGTTTGTGAACAGAGCCCCAGGACCAGCTTGCTTGTCTCTCTCGCTCTCTCTCTGTCTCTGTCTCTCTCTCTCTCTCTCTCTCTCTCTCTCTCTCTCTCTTTCTCTCTCTCTCACATAGACACACACACACACACACATAGGATTGTGTCTCAATCTCTTGTCAACTCAATCTCCCAGGAACCTTTCTCCCTTTCCTTTCCTCTTTCTATCCTTCCCTGTCTTTATCCTTCTCTCTGTCTGAGTAAATGAATGAGATCTGCTGGTCCATGTTTCATGTCGATGAGAAGAGAGAGAGACCGAGAGAGAGAGAGAGAGAGAGAGAGAGAGAGAGGGACGTACGGACGGAGGGAGGGAGGGAGACTGACAGAGAGGGAGACAGGGAGGGAACTGCCACTCACTCAGACACAACAGGTCATTGCGTTATGCAGCACCCGGAGGTATTCTCCACGAACACGCATAACACACCAAGGACACAGTTTAACAGGAAGTTACACACAATCAATCCCATCTAATCAGCTACAGACATGTCATCATCCAACGTAAACATATCATTTATGTCTGATAGTCTACATGTTATTATGAATCAATAGCCCTGATCCATTACCTGAGATGAAATGTAATGAGATAGAGCTGAGAGAGAGGATGCATTTGCACTGTATTTCACCAGAGAGGTGTGATTTGGCGTTTGCTGCTATTTATATCAGCACACACATATATACATGCGTGCCACACAAGCAAGCATGGGCATGCATGCACGCTCAGATACATGGCATGGTGTAGTTGTTCACACTCTAAAATCCTGTTTGTGTGTCAGCCAGGGCACAGAACAGCTTCAATGTAATCCACTTTTGTGACACGACTGTGCTTACTCTTGTTAATCAGGATTCAGAATACATGACCATCTCTTCTTCACGTTCGCCTTGGTATCCTGAGGTGATTACATAACTCATCTCTCTCTCTCCCCATATCTCTCTCTCTCTCTCTCTCTCTTCGTTGTCTCTATTGCTCTCCCCATATCTCTCTCTCTCTCTCTTCGTTGTCTCTATCGCTCTCCCCATATCTCTATCTCTCTCTCTTCGTTGTCTCTATCTCTCGCCCCCTCCTTCGGTCTAAATCAGCCTCCGTTTCCTTTTCTCTTCATTAAGACCTGTCTTTTGTACTATGAGAGCAATACTACTGTAGCTGTTGTTTCATCTTGACACCGTCTCGTTGTCCTGCTCTACCAGGGGACTCAGCTGCAGGGATTGAAGGATGGAGAGAGGGAGAAGAGAAGTCAGAGGTCAAGGGTTGAAGTTAAGATGGAGGAGGGAAGAAATAGAACTGTAATACAGTCATATTATTTTTAGCTTTGGATTGGCCTTTAAAAGTATAGCTATTAATTCCCAATGGTTAAAGGGATACTTTGGGATTTTGGCAATGATGCCATTTATCTACTTCCCCAGAGTCAAATGAACTTGTGGATACCATTTTTATGTCTCTGTCCAGTATGAAGGAACTTAGAGATGGTTTCACGTGCCAATGCTAACTATTATTAGTGCAATGACTGGAAGTTTATGAGTATCTGCTAGCTATGAATATCTGCTAGCATGCTAGCTATGGTTATCTTCCAGTCATTATGCTAACTCTAGTTAGCAATTGCGCCTTAGTTAGCAACTTCCTTTAAACTGCACTTAGAGATCTAAAAGTGATATCCACAAGCTCATCTGACTCTGGGGAAGTAGATAAGGAACTCATTGCCAAAATCCCAAAGTATGCGTTGTCTACGGCTGTCGGATGGGCGGGTGACCTCTGTGGTGGGGGAGATGCGGGAGCGGACTGTGGAGTTTTATACCGAGTTGTATAGTGCAGAACTGTGTGATCCTATGTGTGTTCTGGTTTTGTTCGCAGAACTCCCTATGCTCTCTCTGGCACAGAGGGATGAAATGGACATTCTCCTGTTATCCCATGAACTGTTAGAGGCCGTAACCATTGTATTTAACCATGGAAAGGTGACTGGGAAGATGGCTGAACACAAACAGTGTAGTTCTTCCCTCCGTAAGGCAATCAAACAGGCAAAACGTCAGTACAGAGACAAAGTGGAGTCGCAATACAACGGCTCAGACACAAGACGTATTAGGGAGGGTCTACAGACAATCAAGGACTACAAAGGGAAAACCAGCCACCTCCCGGACACCGACGTCTTCCTTCCGGACAAGCTAAACTCCTTCTTCGCCTGCTTTGAGGATAACACATTGCAACCGACGTGGCCCGCTACCAAGGACTGGGGGCTCTCCTTAAGACATATAAGCGTGTTATTGGTTACTACCATTGGTCGCACATAACTGGACACCCGCTGTTCATGATTAGCAGGCTGGCTGTAATCTTTGGCGCAAAATCTCCTTCTTATGCTATACCAAAGCTGTAAAGGTTAACAGAACATAGCAGATTATTATACTAATTACATTGAAAAAAATCTGGAGTGCAGGGTGGCTACATTCCGACTAAAGGCGGTGCAGAGACTGCGGTACTCTACTGATGTCAGCTGGAGGGAACCAGCATGCGCGCTGCTGAGGAGAGCTGGCGAATTAGGGTTGGACCGGCAGCTGTTCCCCATGAGGCTGGGAGGCTGAGTAGAGCAGGTCTCTGATTTTTACTCTGCGATGCTGAGGGCCTGGCAGCTGCTAAGACCCACACGAGAAGGGGGTGTGGAGTCTGGGCTGTGAGTGTGGGAGGAGCCGATCTTCCACAACCCAGCCATCCTTTGAGATCGGTTCAGTCGGCCACCCTGCAGATGAGACTGATGGCAGAGGTTTACTAAAGCTGGGTGACCTGCGGCTGCTGGGGGAGGAGGGGTGGAAAACCCCGGAAGTCCTGGCACAACAAACTGGACTAACATCTCTTACTCTGCTGGAGAGATTCGTAGGGGAGGTCCAGGAGGCACTGTCTCTGAGCCTGTAAAGGGGGGGGGGGGGGGGGTGTTTGAGTGGCCAAAGGGAGAGGGGCCACCAATGTTTCTGCCACTGCAGGTGACGGCAGAGACTGGGGACTGGCAAGGGCATCTGGAGGACTTATTACATTTTAACACTCTGAACCTGTGGGAGTTTGAGAGGGTGGAGCCTAACAGGAGTGAAGGCACATCAGTGGCAGGGGGTATATGGGGCAGAGAGTATGGTGGGTTTTAGATGGAGGGGGCTCTACAAACTCCCAGTACCAAAGAAGTCACGGGACCTCCAGTGGAGGGTTCTACATGGAGCCCTGGCCACTAACAGCTGGTTGGCACGGGTTGAACCAGGAGTCGGGCAGGGGCATCCTTTCTGTGTTATGAGTGAAACTGTTCATCATGGCATCATGGCCAGGTTAATGCCATTAATGTCTTTGTTGAAATGTATGTGTGAGAGGTTGGGGGTGGAGTTTACTGTTGGGATGTTTATAATGGGGTACAGGTATTCGAATTAGGAAAAGGCCAAATGTTTGTTGTTGAATTTTCTGTTTGCTCAGGCAAAGTTTGAAATTTGGCTAACAAGGAGGAACAGGATCAAAGGTGGGGGGAAAATAGAGCCTTTACTATTATTTAATGGGATGGTCTCTGCGTGCCTTAGGGTGGAATTTTAGTTCTATAAATGTATTAAAAGTGTGGAGATGTTTCAGTAGATATAGTGTGTCTGCACAGCTGGGCGAGATGGGTTGGATATACGGTTGTAGAAGTGGGGATTTTGGTTATTGTGATGTGTGGTGTTGTTTTGAATCTTGGGGTAGAGGGCAAGGTGAGTATGTAATGGTGATGTTTTAATGAAATGCGGATGTATCATTAAAGAAAGACAAAAAGTCTAAAGTCTATCTCTCTCTCTCTCACTCTATCCCAATCTCCCTCTCTCTCTTCCTGTTTGTCTCTTTTTCTCTTTCTCTCTCTTTCTCTCTCGCTAACTTTCTCTCTCTTACTCTCTCTCTCTCTCTCTTTCTCTCTCTCTGTGTCTCTTCCCTTTTCTCTCTCGCTCTCTCTCTCTCTGTCTCTGTCTCTCTTTCTCTTTCTCTCGCTCTCTCTCTCTCTCTGTCTCTCTCTCTCTCTCTCACACACACACACACACACACACACACACACACACACACACACACACACACACACACACACACACACACACACACACACACACACACATACACACACACACACACATAGGATTGTGTCTCAATCTCTTGTCAACTCAATCTCCCAGGAACCTTTCTCCCTTTCCTTTTCTCTTTCTATCCTTCCCTGTCTTTATCCTTCTCTCTGTCTGAGTAAATGAAGGAGATCTGCTGGTCCATGTTTCATGTCGATGAGAAGAGAGAGAGACCGAGAGAGAGAGAGAGAGAGAGGGACGTACGGACGGAGGGCGGGCGGGAGACTGACAGAGAGGGAGACAGAGAGGGAGCTGCCACTCACTCAGACACAACAGGTCATTCCGTTATGCAGCACCCGGAGGTATTCTCCACGAACACGCATAACACACCAAGGACACAGTTTAACAGGAAGTTACACACAATCAATCCCATCTAATCAGCTACAGACATGTTATCATCAAACATGTGCATACATACAGTAGCAGTCAAAAGTTTGGACACACCTACTCATTCAAGGGTTTCTCTTTATTTTTACTATTTTCTACATTGTAAAATAATAGTAAAGACATCAAAACTACGAAATAACACATATGGAATCATGGAATAACCAAAAAAGTGTTAAACAAATCAAAATATATTTTGCCACCCTTTGCCTTGATGACAGCATGGCACACTCTTGGCATTCTCTCAACCAGCTTCATGAGGTAATCACTGGGAATGCATTTCAATTAACTGTTGTGCCTTGTTAAAAGTTAATTTGTGGAATTTCTTCCTTCTTAATTAATGCGTTTTAGCCAATCAGTTGTGTTGTGACCAGGTGGTGGTGGGATACAGAAGATAGCCCTTTTTCGTAAAAGACCAAGAAACGACAGTCCATCATTACTTTATGACTTGAAGGTCTGTCAATCAATCAAAAAATTGTAAGAACTTTGAAAGTTTCTTCAAGTGCAGTCGCAAATCAAATCAAATTGTATTTGTCACATGAGCCGAATACATCAAGCGCGATGATGAAACTGGGTCTCATGAGGACCACCACAGGAAAGGAAGATCCAGAGTTACCTCTGCTGCAGAGGATAAGTTCATTAGAGTTACCAGCCTCAGAAATTGCAGCCCAAATAAATGCTTCACAGAGTTCAAGTAACAGACACACCTCAACATCAACTGTTCAGAGGAGACTGCATGAATCAGGCCTTCATGGTCCAATTGCTGCAAAGAAACCACTACTAAAGGACACCAATAAGAAGTAGAGACTTGCTTGGGCCAAGAAACACAAGCAATAGACATTAGACCGGTGGAAATGTGTCTGATGAGTCCAAATTTGAGATTTTTGGTTCCAACCGCCGTGTCTTTGTGAGACGCAGAGTAGGTGAATGGATGATCTCCGCATGTGTGGTTCCCACCTTGAAGCATGGAGGATGAGGTGTGATGGTGTGGGGGTGCTTTGCTGGTGACACTGTCAGTGATTTATTTTGAATTCAAGGCACACTTAACCAGCATGGCTACCACAGCATTCTGCAGCGATACGCCATCCCATCTGGTTTGCGCTTAGTTGGACTATCCTTTGTTTTTCAACAGGACAATGACCCAAACACACCTCCAGGCTGTGTAAGGGTTATTAGACCAAGAAGGAGGGTGATGTGGTGCTGCATCAGATTACTTGCCCTCCACAATCACCTGACCTCAACCCAATTGTGTCACATCTGCTCCTGCTACGCCCTCTGGTGTTCATCCGGTGTCTTCTTGACCTGCAGTTACTCCCCTTGTACACGCTCTCTCTCTCCCTCTCTGTGTGATTGTGTGGTTGTAGACAGGTGTGCTGGAGTCAGAGCAGATCCCTACCAGCTGCAACTCATTCCATAATCAAGACCTCTACAAATACTCAGTCCTGCCACTTCCACTCTGCCAGATTGTCAACTCTGCTCAGTCAGTTCATGATGCGAGCCATTTATGATTATTCAAGATCCTGTTACTCTGCTGTGCCTGTTTCCCTGCCTGACACCATTTATCTTCTCATTGCAGTTTACCGCTCTGTCTCTGGCTCCTGTCTCCCGTTCCACATCTCACCACCCAACTGCCTTGTGCTGGATTTCACTCACCACCACTACCTTGGATCCCCCTCAGGACCTGTTTACCCTGTTCTATTCAGCAAACTCCAACTTCAGTCTCCACATCTGTTATTTTTGCAACTCATCCGAGCTTCCCCAGATCTGCACTCCATATCTCCCTGTGTACAATACATATTTTGGTTCATTCATCCTTGTTTCCTCATCTGAGTCTGCTCTTGGGTTCCCCTGTGTCGAGCCGCTTAACAAATTGAGATGGTTTGGGATGAGTTGGACAGCAGAGTGAAGGAAAAAACAGCCAGTTAGTGCTCCGCATATATGGGAAATCATTCAAAACTGTTGGAAAAGCATTCCAGGTAAAGCTGGTTGAGAGAATGCCAATAGTGTGCAAAGCTGTCATCAAGTGAAAGGGTGGCTACTTTGAAGAATCTAAACTCTAAAACACTTTTTTTGGTTACTACATTCACACGGGCATGCACATGCACGCAGACACACGGCATGGTGTTGTCCTTCACACTACCCCTCTAAAATCCTGTTTGTGTGTCAGGCAGGGCACAGAACAGCTTCAATGTAATGCCTCTCTCTCTTTCCCTATCGCTCTGTCTTGTTCGCTATGTCGTATTTTCCACTTTTGTGACACGGCTGTGATTACTCTTGTTACCGGGAGAGAAACTGCTAGATATTCGTTTTCTCTCTTAAGTAAGAAGGTACACTCGAGCCATTAATGTAATTAGATCTCGTCTGTGAAAAGGCGAGGTATTAAACATAAAAAGTAAATGCTTTGAAGATGTTGAATACATTAATTTGGTGCACGGAGAGAGAGGGCACTCTTCGGTTGTCGCGTCTGCAGAGACCCAGCTGAATGAATGGAATGCAGAAGAAACATTCAAATAATAGATATGAGGATATGAAGTATTTTTTTTGTTGTCTCTTATATACTGTATCTAATGAATAGCCGAGTTGGAGTTGGAGACAGTTTTACTGCTTGTCCATAGGGAAATCTCTACTGCATGTGTTTTAATGCTGACCTATTACAGGACAGAATCAGGATTCAGAATACATGGCCAACTCCTGAGGTGATGACATAACTCATCTATCTCTCTCTCTTCGTTGTCTCTCTATCTCTCGCCCCCTCTTTCGGTCTAAATCAGCCTCCGTTTCCTTTTCTCTTCATTAAGACCTGTCTTTTGTACTATGAGAGTAATACTAACTATTGTTTCATCTTGACACCCTCTCATTGTTCTGCTCTACCAGGGATTGAAGGATGGAGAGAGGGAGGAGAGAAGTCAGGGGTCAAAGGTTGAAGTTAAGACGGAGGGAAGCAATAGAACTGTAATACAATTTTCAGTATTGGAGTGGCCTATTAAAGTTTAGCTATTAATTCCCAGTGGTTAAAGGGATACTTCAGGATTTTGGCAATGATTCCAAATGGATACCATTTGTATGTCTCTGTCCATTATGAAGGAAGTTAGAGGTAGTTTTGCAAGCCAATGCTAACTAGCATTAGCGCAATGACTTGAAGTCTATGGGTATCTGCTAGCGTGCTAGCTATGGGTATCTGCTAGCATGCCAGTCATTATGTTAACTCTAGCGAGCAATTGTGCTAGCGCTAGTTAGCAACTTCCTTCAAACTGCACTTAGAGATATAAAAATTATATCCACAAGTTCATCTGACTCTGGGGAAGTAAATAAGGGCCAAAGGGACCAAAATACCAAAGTATCCCTTTAATGCTTCATTACCATGTCAAAGCTGGCTCATTCAAAAGGCACAATTGTGATCATCAATCAGAGATAATGTCATCCCGGCTATCAGTGTGGATGTTGTCACTCTCTTTACCATCACAGCTGAAGAGTAGAGCTGCCAGATGCCAAGTCAATATAGCAGACTGTCCATACTGACTCAGTATAGCAAGCTGGTGTGGAGGCTTTAGGAAGTCACTAATCCAGTCTGTCACACTCCCACAGTGTCCCTCTCCTCTCCGCATGGGGTCCAGTAGGACCCTGGATGGTCATCACTAATCTGGATATAGAGCGCATAATGTACATTGGAACTAACATTGGCACTATGCCCGTTGTAGAAAGGACAGAATAGAACTGTGGAATAGAACTGTTTAACCACCATCCCTAAACTTATCCACCTCAACCAGGATCCTAAGCCTTGCCTTGATTAGGAATAAATAGCTCATAATGTGAATGCTAATGTTCTGATGATATTCCTGGGGTGTCCTTTCTGGCATGCCTGTTTAATGTTGAACCACAGGACCTCTTCTGATCGCCACACCTCCTACTCAGCGTGAAGCTCCGGGGCTGTGCCGTCCCAGGGCCGGGTCTGTCAGCACTCTGCGCCGGCCAGGGACCTCTAGTTGGGCTTTGAGCTCAGCGGGAGATGACCTGCATGAACAGGAAGTCCCCAGCTGGCAGGCTTCATCTCTATCCATCTGAGACTGCAGACTGGGTGCGTCCTAAATGGCACCTGATTCCCTATATAGTGGACTACTTTTGACCAGAGCCCTAGTGCACTATAAAGGGAATAGGCATTTGGGACGTAGGCTATCAGGGCTGTGAACCAGTAGAGCAAACGAAACAGCTCCGATAACTCAACACCCGCTGACTGAACACAGTGGAGGTAATCGAGGCACTCAGGGGCAACAAAGGGACCGAATCAGCAGTAGAGCCAGGAAAGGAAAAGAATGTGCGAGGCCAGGGCCCTCTCGCCCATACAGAGTAGAGGCCCCTTGCCATCTTTGGATGACTCTGCACCGCATGCTATGCCAACGATCAATGCCCACTGCCCAGAGAGCAGGAGGGTGAGAACTTGATAGGGATTCTGTGCCCTATCAAAAAAGAAAACAAATCATTTTCAGAGGTTGAAGTGAAGCGTATTTTGTCTGGTTTTGGTTGCATGTTTTTTTTATTCCTTTATTGATGTATTTATCTGCTTTCAGCCAGCCAGAAGATGTCTCCTCCTGGTGAGCTGAAGTCATGCAGAGGCTGAGGCTGTTTGAATGTTTGTGCCCGATCTTTCAGGTGAATAATATCGTCCCTGAGCCCATGCAACCAACTCTATCTCTCTCTCTCCCTCGTTCTCTCCCCCGCTCTCTGCCCCCCTCCCGCTCTGTACAATTGGATCTGGGACAACAAACAGAAACAAACAAAGAAAAGCAAATAAACAAATAGCTTCCCTCCAGACGTGATGGCTGGCAGCCTTAGCCCTGAGGTAGCAGACTCACTGTCGTCAGCCTTTTCAGAACCCTCTCACAGCCCTCCCTCTGTCTCTATTTCTCGCTCTCACGTTGGTCTTTCTGTCTCTGTCTCTGTCTCTGTCTCGCTCGCTCTCTCTCTCTCTCTCTCTCTCTCTCTCTCTCTCTCTCTCTCTCTCTCTCTCTCTCTCTCTCTCTCTCTCTCTCTCTCTCTCTCTCTCTGTCTGTCTCTTTCATTTGTCATTTATCTTGTTTACTCCTCCTTTTCTCTTCTTTATCCCTCTCCCCCTCTCTCTCCTCCATCGAGTAGAGTAACACATCTCCAGCAATTTGTAGGTTTAGCAGGCTAACGCTAATTATCCTCATAGGGTTAGTGGAGGGACAGGGAAAGGGGCGAGAGGATTAAATAGAGGTGTAATTTGATTACCCTCTCTCATTCTGTTCAGGCCAAGGGGGGACTTGGCTGGGGACTGGACTTTTGCATACTGTACACACATACACGCGCACGCACGCACCTACGCACGCACGCACGCATGCACGCACACATGCATTCACACACGCGGTAAGTCAAATCTAATGGTCATCCACACATCGTAATGTTATTTCATAGCTGTGCCGCACAGTAACAAGTTAATATATTTTCATATGGTCAACAGCTGTCGAAGCATCACAACGTGTGCTTCTAGTGCCAAGGCATTTTATATTGCGCTTTTGGTGCCCTTGGTCTGCCAAACTATGTAGCAGTCACATAACTCTTCCTTCACTGCTCTGTAACAGTATCCTGGTGCTAGGATACAGTAGAGCAGTAGTCACCCACCTGTGGTCCTGGAGACCTACAATGAGTGCAGGTTTTGTTCCAACCCTGCACTAACACCTAATTCAACGAATCCAGGAAATCATTGTTGATTATCTCTGAACGACCAGCGTTGGTGAATGATGGTCCCAGAGAGTACATAACACTTGTAATGCTCTACTGACATGATTTATCAATGGTTAAGTATTTCACTTTATATGTGTTTCTATAGGGATTCTGCATGAAAAAATACAATTCAACACGGTGCCTTTCTACCCCAAAGCTGCAGATTGGAAAAGGCTCCGAAAAAGTTGTTTGTTTATAATGCAATAAAAGCAGAAGCATAAAAAAAGACAGAAGGGATGAGTTTATGCAGCGATCTTTATTTAATGGATGAGAACACTCTTCACTAGGCCATACAGGCACATGACAAGAGGGTTGGCAGGAACAGTTTGGACTTTGAGTACATGACAGACTCAATCCTCATGACCGAGATGTTGTAGGTTCATCGTAATTCCACCTAGAGCAGCACTTGGAGAGTCTTACAGCAGTCTGAGATGAATTGGTTTTGACTGATGCGTTCAACTCCCCCCACATAAATAAATATTACAATTTACTACAGAAAGTACAGTACTTACTATAGAACTATGTAGTAAACTGTATTATACTGTAGAATAGTATACTATAAACTGTAGTATCCCTCAATAATGGAGTAGTACTTACTATAAAATGTTGTAAGCCATGAGGTCAGAGGAGTTGTCTGTAGAGCTCCGAGACAGGATTGTGTCGAGGCACAGGTCAGGGGAAGGGTACCAAAACATTTATGCAGCATTGACGGTCCCCAAGAGCACAGTGGCCTCCATCATTCTTAAATGGAATAAGTTTGGAACCACCAAGACTCTTCCTAGAGCTGGCCGCCCAGCCAAACTGAGCTATCAGGGGAGAAGGGCCTTGGTCAGGGAGGTGACCAAGAACCCAATGGCCACTCTGACAGAGCTCTAGAGTTCCTATGTGGAGATGTGAGAACCTTCAAGAAGGACAACCATCTATGCAGCACCACCCATCAGGCCTTAATGGTAGAGTGGCCAGACGGAAGCCACTCCTCAGTAAATGGCACATGACAGCCCGCTTGGAGTTTGCCAAAAGTCACCTAAGGACTCTCAGAACATAAGAAACAATATTCTCTGGTCTGATGAAACCAAGATTGAACTCTTTGGCCTGAATGCCAAGCATCACATCCGGAGGAAACCTGGCACCATCCCTACGGTGAAGCATGGTGGTGGCAACATCATGCTGTGGGGATGTTTTTCAGCGGCAGGGACTGGGAGACTAGTGAGGATTGAGGGTAAGAGGAACGGAGCAAAGTACAGAGATCCTTGGTGAAAACCTGCTCCAGAGTGCTCAGGACCTCAGCCTGGGGCAAAGGTTCACCTTCCAACAGGACAGCGACCCTAAGCACACAGCCAAGACAATGCAGGAGGGGCTTCAGATCAAGTCTCTGAATGTACTTGAGTGGTCCAGCCAGAGCCCGGACTTGAACCCGATCGAACAACTCTGGAGAGACCTGAAAATAGCTGTGCAGCGACACTCCCCATCCAACCTGACAGAGCTTGAGAGGATCTGCAGAGAAGAATGTGAGAAACTCCCCAAATACAGATGTGCCAAGATTGTAGTTACATACCCAAGAAGGCACGAGGCTTTAATCTTTGCCAAAGGTGCTTCAACAAAGTACTGAGTAAATGGTCTGAATACTATGTACGTAAATATGATATTTCCGTTTTCCATTTTCTATACAGTTGCGAACATTTCTAAAAAGCTGTTTTTGCTTTGTCATTATGGGGTATTGTGTGTAGATTTGATGTGGGGGAAAAAACTATTTAACAATTTAATCAATTTTAGAATAAGGCTGTAATGTAACAAAATGTGCAACAATTTAAGGGGTCTGATTACTTTCCGAAGGCATTGTATGTCAAAGATAATAAAACATAAATGCTTTAGTAAATACTACAGTAATGTCCGCAAAAACACTACAGTAAATACTACAATGTACTACAGTCCGCAGAAACACTACAGTAATTACTATAGTACTGTATATACTGTACTATAGTCCACAAAACACTACTGTCATCTCTGCAACACTACAGTAAATGTATACTATAGTATTTATACAATCATATACTATAGTATTTTTTTTCATGTGGGCTGATTTGATGAGGGAATTTGTCAGGTTCGTTTTACATAATTTTTCATTATTTTTAGCCTTGGTTAAAAATACCATGATGGGGAAGGCAGAGGCTTATATTTTATGAGCAATGAAACATTTCGATTTTGCAAATGCCTGGAGGGGATATTAGAGTTGTGAAAGCTACCTATGTCCCACAACAAAACTCACTCTGCTGTTTGGTAGAAGAAACGTGAGTCAAGATGGTTAATGTCAAGAAGACAAAAGCCTTTACATTGCGTATTGGACTGTGACATGATACATTGTTGTGAATCATGTCTTACCGCATTTCTGAATCACTTACTTGCACAATGCTATTTTTACACCCCACCATGGCAGGAGTATGGTTTGGTTAGGTTTTTCTAACGCAGTGCTCCCCTTCGCGAATTTAAACTGTATTTGCTCCAGATTCTGTGACTATCTTGGCACCCACACAAGGGCTGTGTCCCAAATGGCACCCTCTTCCCTACATTGTGCACTGCGTTTGACCACAGCGCTATGGGCCCTGGTCAACAGTATTCGGAGCTGTACGAAGAGGAAAGGCAGCACCTGCAAAGTGAGCGCTCCTTCCTTCTCAAGGAGGTTTAGTGAATGTATTTATAGACAGAGCAGCACAGCATGAAACAACCCATCCTTTAGCCCCATCTGAGTGAAACACTGCAGGTTCCACACCACTCACTGCTGAGATGGATGGCTTTAGTGATGATGTGAGATACCTCACTGAGTACACCAGTCAGCATAGGTTTCATCCCATCATTGGGGTGATGGAAAAAACATACAGCATATTAAATTGCCACAGGGCTCTCTACCATGGCATATCACATCACATATTTATGTTATTTTCAGGTTCTTAAAACATTTTGAAAGAAGTGTGCACAGCAACATGATGTGCTGGAGACAGGTTGGAATTTTCCCTTAGTGATCTCCAACATCATGTAGACAAATGACGAATATTTGCTTCCAAGATGTATGTGTTTCTTCCTGTGGAGTAATAGGCCTAGATGTTCCTGGCAGGCTCCGCTCAACATGGCCTTTCTCTGTCTCCTCACCCTCCTCCTCGCCTCTCTCTCTCTCTCTCTCTCTCTACTCCCACTCCCACTCACAGACAGCTTGTTTCATTCCAGATCTGTGCATAGTTTCATATAAGGCATCCATAGGTCAGGTTAATAAGATCACAAGTGAGGAACATTGTTACTTAGTATGAAGCATGGTCAGGTTCGGTTGAATGGTATAATCATGCTCAAATGGTTTTGATTTCATACACCATTAACTCTGACCACATGGCATTGTTTGCAGTGGAGCCTCTGCTCTGCAAGCAAACAGTCACATTTAATAACCCACCACATGTCATGGCTATAGGAGCCAATTAAACATAATGTATTCATTGAAAGAGTGTAGATTATCTAAGCTATTGTATTCATATTAAGAGCCAGATGGAATTTAAATGTCCTCTTGAACTTGTTAACCTGCTGGTTACAAGTGTGTGTGTGTGTGTGTGTGTGTGTGTGTGTGTGTGTGTGTGTGTGTGTGTGTGGGTTGGGGTGGGGCGGGGGGCATGTTTGTGTGTGTGCGTGTGTGTGTGTGTGTGTGTGTGTGTGTGTGTGTGTGTGTGTGTGTGTGTGCATGCTTCACAGCTGCACTTGTCTCAAACTCAGCTCTATAAGAAGTCTAAATATTGCAAATATTCATCCCATTCAACATCCTGTTTGACTATTCATCACACTTCCACCCAGAGCCATTCTGCTCCAACACAGGAGTTGATGAGAGTCTTATGAAAAAATAATATGTCATAAGAAATGGAGCCAGAATGGTTTATTTCAACAGCTTAGGAACTCTCAAAGTCAGCTGTTAGGCAAGGTTTCTTACGAGGAAATGGGAGTGTGTGAGGAAATTAGACCGAAGTGAACCTCTGCTTTACTAATTGATTCCCCACAATAGTCCTTTTCTAAAATAAAGTTGCTGTACTGTTCTCTTCAAGGCCACAGAAGCTTTAAAAAGATCAGGTCCCTATCCCCAGACATATTGGATAACTTAATTGGGCAAACCAAAGTTCGAACTATAGACACTAGATTCCTCAGCAAAACTATCAGACTTCTATTACAGCTCTAGAGATCAAGTGTTTTTACTCGGGTCCATTTACTCCTGATGTACACCACCTTTGATGATAACACCCAGGGGTAAAGCGTTTTGTCTGTGGCCCTCCAAATAGGATACTTAATCAGTTGTCTACAGTGCAACAGCTCGATAAAGACGCCGCCTTGCATTGTATCAGACACAGTCTGCGTCCCAAATGGCACCCCTATTCCCTACACAGCGCACTACTTTTGACCAGTGCCCAGCACTATATAGGGAGTAGGGTGCCATTTGGGATTCACACACATTCTCCACCCTACTTTGTTTCTCTTAGAGGTAGAGCCTAATGGGATCTCTGCTGTGATCAATAACAGAATAACATTATCATCTCAAGCGGTGCCAACTCTACGATGACAGGGAGTTTTTTATTTGACCATCCATTTTGTATCCGAAATGGCCATGGCAGACACGCACGCCGTTAAGCAGGCACACACACGCTCACACGCACACACAGACACACAATTGTGTGTTGCCAAAATGACCATGAGTAGGATTGACCTGTGGCTGGTAAAGCGACATTTAGCACTTTCAATCAACCTCTTATCATCTGACTTTCAACAAGCTAACAAGCCTTCATTCCCAACTGAGACGATTGCAGATGGCTCCTGTCACAAATAAGAAAAGCGTCACATCACAAAGGCCAATCATGGACCATCTCTCTTTGCATCTCTTTTTAAAGGCTTTGTGGAAATTGATCGATCTCACACACACACACACACAATAAGAGTTTCGTTTTACTTCTGGCATGGTTAGCTTGTGATTTCTGGCTGGCACTGCGGTAATGAGCCTGATGATTAATCACGCAGCTCCACCATTAGAGATCCATCGATCGCAGCAAACGGTCCAAATCTCTGATGTATAAATTCCCAGGCCTCACCTAGAGTTTAGACAGACAAAGGCTGAATTAGATGTGGATCTCTGTTAGATGTCCAGACAGCGTTGGGGAATCTAAACTGGTACAGACTGAGAAGCACATCAGGTCTGGCTCTTCTTGTCTGAGTGATGTTACCTTCATCCTGCTTGTATGATGTGCTGTGGAAATAATTTAAAGTCTGTCTGTCCGTCCGTCCGTCCGTCCGTCCGTCCGTCCGTCCGTCCGTCCCTGTCTGTCTAAGTAAAAGCAATTGATCCTCATTCCTTATGCTTCCTCTTTGCAGTGCTTTTCAAACCTCTCCTCGGGGACCCCCAGCCGTTCCATGCATTTGATCTATTCCAGAGGTAGCGCACCTGATTCAACTTGTCAACTAAGTTTCAAGCCATTCATTAGGTGAATGAGGTGAGCTAATTCAGGGATACAACAAGATTGTGAAGCGTATAGGGTTCCCGGGGAGAGGTTTGAGAACCACTAAAAGTATGTCTGTCCTTCATCTAAAGAGGGCTATAATAGAGCTGTACCCTACGTCTTAGTACCTGTAGCATATTGGGATTATCCATTATAGTGAGGGTGGGTAAAACTACATGCTGATAACTAGGAAAGAGCTGTGTTAATTTGATTTAATTAGAGAGGAACAATTACGCCGGGTCATGTCTCGTTCTGGGCGGAGGGTAGAAAGGCCAGGCTCCTGGGGGTGGTTTTGATTCATTAGGATCCCCATTAGCCGACGCCAATGGGGGCGGCTAGTCTTATTGGGATCCGACATGTAACAAAAAAGACATTACAGACATAAGACGTTACAATTTACATACATGAATAAACATGAACATGTAGTGTATGTGTGCATCTATCAGTTACACATACATGTCAGTACATACACAACAAGTAGGTCACATGGGGGAGAGGCGTTGTGCCATGAGGTGTTCCTTTACTTGAAACTTGAAAGCAGGTTTCCTGTTCACTAGCGCTTTATAAGATGGAAGGGAGCACTCATGGCTCTGTATAATACTGTACTTTTCCTTGAATTTGTTCTGGACCTGGGGACTGGGAAAAGACCCCTGGTGGCGTGTGTGGTGGGGTAAGTGTGTGTGTCAGTGCTATGCAAACAGTTTCCAACACATGAATGTTTCTTATAAAAACAAGAAGTGACGCAGTCAGTCTTTCCTCAGTTTCCTCAACTCCTAGCCAAGAGAGACTGGCATGCATAGTATTAATATTAGCTCTCCGATTTCAATGATGAGCAAGACGTGCCGATCTGTTCTGGGGCAGCTGCAGCTTAACTACTGTAGGTCTTTCTGAGCAGCACTTCACCATAAGACTGGACAATAATCAAGAGAAGATAAAACTAGTCTGCAGGACTTGCTTTGTGGAGATTGGTGTAAAAAAAAAGCTCTTTATTAGAGATAGACCTGTCCCCATCTTTACAATCATTGAATCTATATGTTTTGACCATGAACATTTACAATCTAAGGTAACACCAAGTAATTTATTCTCCTCAACTTGCTCAACAGTCACACCATTCATTACCAGCTAAGAGCTGACAGCAAGCTAATCGGTCTGCTGTTAGAACCAGTAAAGGCTGCTTTACCACGCTTGGCTAGCAGAATGACTTTGGCTTCCCTCCAATCCTGTGGACAAAGACTTTCCTCTAGGCTCAGATTAAAAATATGACAGATAGGAAGGAGTGGCCGTAGAGTCAGCTACCCTCCTCAGTAGCTTTCCATCTAAGTTGTCAATGCCAGGAGGTTTGTCATGATCGATAACAATATTTTTACCACTTCTCCCACATGAACTTTACAAAATTCTTACAACGCTTTTCTTTCATTATTATTATTATTATTTTTTAAATGCATGAGTATGATAGCTCAATGTTCGTTGTTGGCATTTCCTGCCTAAGTTTGTCCACTTTATCAATGACAGAATCATTCAAATAATTGGCAACTTCAAATGGTTATGTGATGAATAAGCCATCTAATTCGATGAAAGATAGAGTTTAATTTGTCTTTCTACTCATCATTTCATGTACATTGTTCATCATTCTTTACATCATTGATCTTGGCTTCATGATACAGTTGATTGTTTTATTTAATTTCTCTATTTGCAGTTACTCAGCCAGTCAGATGTGCATCCAGACTTAGCCACTCCTTTTACCCCATCTCTTTCAACCACACAGTTTTTCAATCCATGAAGCCTTAACAGTTCTAACAGTCAGTTTCTTAACAAGTGCATGTTTATCAATAGTTGGAAGAAGCAATTTCATGAATTTATCAAGTGCAGAGTCTGGATACCCCTTATTAATCACATCACATCAGACCAACAAATATTTTTAATATCATCCACGTAAGAGTCACATCAAAATATTTTGTATGATCTCTTATACACTATTTTTGGCCCAGCTTTTGGAACTTTGTCTTTCCTGGATATAGCCACTATATTGTGATGACGGCATCCAATGGGTACGGATACAGCGGATACAGCTACACAGTTCTACAGTATTAGTGAAAATGTGATCAATACATGTGGATGATCTTGTTCCTGTAGTGTTTGTAAACACTCTTGTAGGTTGATTAATAACCTGAACCAGATTACAGGCACTGATTACAGTGAGAAGCTTCCTCTTGAGCGGACAGCTTGATGAAAACCAGTCAATATTCAGGCATACCCTCGGCCCAGATGTTTGTCCGCCGCTGTCACCGTACCTGGAAGAGAGCCCAGTCGGTTCTTCTCAAGACCACCTCCAGGTATTGGCAACAAGCAGACCGCCACCGGACCCCGGTATCGTCTCGGGCAGAGGGTATGGCTGTCCACCTGAGATCTGCCCCTCCGGCTGGAGTCCCACAAACTTTCCCCCCGCTTTATCGGCCCTTTCCCCATCTCCAAGATCATTAGCTCCTCAGCTGTTCGTCTTCTGTTGCCCCTTACCCTCTGTATTCATCCCACTTTTCATGTGTCTAGGATTAAACCTCTCTCTCACAGCCTTTTGTCTCCTGCCGGCACCCTAGTCGACCAGGTATGCGCCCAGGTAGGACAGATGGCGCCCCTAGGAGGAGGGGGGGGGGTGGTGGTACTGTCACACCCTGATCTCTGTGCTTGTCTCCACGTCCTTCCAGGTTTCACCCATCTTACTCATTATCCCTAGTGTATTTATACCTGTGTTCTCTGTTTGTCTTGTCAGGTCTTCCCAGCGTATCTTCCCATCTCCCTGCATTCTCAAGTTCTGTTCCCTAGTTTCCCCTGGATTACAGACCTCTGCCTGCCTTTGACCTATCTTTTGCCTGCCCCCTGTTTGGGCCAATTAACATCTGTGACTCTAGCTGTCTGCATCTTATCCTGAGTTCTGATACTATCAAACATTTTTTTATTTGACCCTTATTTTATCAGGTAAGTTGACTGAGAACACATTTTCATGAACAGCAACAAGCTGAGGAATAGTTACGGGGAGAGGGGATGAATGAGCCATTTGTAAACTGGGAATGATTAGGTGGCCATGATGGCCAGATTGGGACTTTAGCTAGGACACCGGGGTTAACACCCCTACTCTTACAACAAGTACCATGAGATCTTTAGTGATCACAGAGAGTCAGGACACCAGTTTAATGTCCCATCCAAAAGACAGTACCCTACAGAGGGCAGTCCCCAAAGGGTGCCTCCCACTGGTCCTCCACCACCACTTCCAGGCCTATAGCAACACCCTAAAAGAAAAGGCTTTAGATGTGCCCAGGTGAACCTGCAACCACAACACTTCAATAACACTTGACAAAATATATTCGCTAAGCATTACAGGGATATGGCTCTGAATACGGCAACACCTCCCCCATAAGCATTCCTGTCTCTTCTATATAGATGTTGTATCCTTGTATTGTGGCAGGTAGCCTAGTGGTTAAGAGCATTGGGCCAGTAACCAAAAGGATACTGGTTTGAATCCCCAAGCCAACTAGGTGAAAAATATGTCAATATGCCCTTGAGCTAAGGCACTTAACCCTAATTGCTCCTGTAAGTTGCTCTGGATAAGAGTGTTTGCTAAATGACAAAAATGTCAAATGTAAAGATGTATTGCTACTGCTATATTATCTAAGTGAGTCTCAGAAATGGATACTAATAGGAAAGGAAATGGCTGAAAATAGCCCATATTAATACACGTTTCTTTAGAAATAAGGTTCATGAAATCAATAGCTTACTAACTTATTATATATCAGATATAATTCGTATATATGAATGTTATCTGATGTTAGCAAGTTATTGATTTCATGAACCTTATTTCTAAAGAAACATATTAATATGGGCTATTTTCAGCCCTTTCTGGGTAGCTTATCAGAGGCAGACATAATACTGAAAAGAGCAAACAAAGCAAGAGAAAATCATATATATTCAGCAGTCCATTATTAATCAGTTGGGTTGTGTAAGTGTGTGTGTGTGTACTGCTGCCAAAGACTCTATTCAAGTGATTACATAACCTGTAAAAGGTAAGGAATACATAGCACACTGCAATCTTTGCACCCATGTGCTTTATAGACAATGTTTTGACCCTTTAATACAGTACCGGTATGCAGAATTTACACACAAAAAGCTTCAGCAACAGCTAGCAAATTCCACAATGCTGTTGGTAGTCTACTCCCACCTGTTGCTCCATTTCTGTGTTCTCTGGTTGTGTTAACTGACTGTCCTCGGTTTAGCTAGGACAGCATCATTCGTGACAGAGGATCAGAACCCAACAACTCATTGGAATGTGTGTGTGTGTGTGTCAGTATGTCTGAGGTTAAAACCATACCCTCTTGTTTCTGACCAGAACGACCTGAACCTCACACCACAGTAATAGTAGTTCAGAGGAGGGTGAGCACATGATGACCGATTTGCTCTCCACAAATGTGTGTGCGCGCGTATGCACATGCGTATGTGTGTGTACCCACACAGTGATTAGTGTAGGAAACAAACCCAGACGACAGGCCCTGCAGCAGCACAGCCACAGTTTAACTCCCCCACACTACCTAACCTCTGACAGCTCTCTCTCTCTCTCTCTCTCTCTCTCTCTCTCTCTCTCTCTCTCTCTCTCTCTCTCGCTCTCTCTTTCTCGCATTCTCTTTATCTCTCTCTCGCTCTCCAAAACATTTAAACACAATAGACTAGATGCAGTAGCAATTCAAGTAATCAGCCTCCGTAAAAATGTTTTGTTCACCTTCATACTGTATCGTTCAGCCAAGGATGAGTGGCTGTTCTCATACCTTTAAACAAACAAACCAGTTCGGTTTTAGCTTACTAAAATGGTGTCTCAATGGAGAGGGGGGGGGGGGTTCTCAAGACATAACATGCACAGTTTGAGTTACTCCAGGAAGACATTGAAGGCTGCGACCAGGGGAGAATGACTGCCCCCTCTCATTGAGTATCTCAAGTTGAACGCCGACCAGGATACCGCGTGCTGCCAGTGGCAAGTAAATTATCCTCACAACTTCTTCTGCGTGTGATTTTAAAATAATCAGGACATGCATCTGGTGTAATAGAAGCAATTATTGGTTCCATGATTGTCTTAAATTTCTTTATTTTTCACATAAATATTGACCAGGAGCATTGCCATTTTCCTATTGACTATATTGAGTAATCCTGCTTTCTGGATACAACAACCTGCAGTATCGCGGTCGGCCTTGAACTGCAGTGTTTCAGTGTGAAGGTTTCTGTTGTTCTCTTCTGGCCTCAACAGACAGACAGGCTGATTATTGTGGTTTGAATGAGAGAAGCAGACTTCATAGGAATGGCAATAGTCAGAGAGAAGCTACAAAGTGTGACATTAATTCACAGTGTCATGACGTTGGCCTGTGGGTAAGGTTTATGACCCCCCCCCCCCCCCCCCATAAATACCTTTGTCCCCTTCCTCTCTTGACTCTACTGAAAGACTCTTGAAAAGCCTTTGTTAAACATAGAGAGTCGGGGAACATCAAAAGGTGGGGGGAAAGGAACCATATTTCGGTAATCCAACCAGTTGAAAATATGCTTTGGTACTTAATGAATATGATGTCAGTTCGGTTGTCATCTGAGACATTATGACTGATGACAGGACGATATAAACTGTATCTGGGAAAGTCTACAAATTCTAGTTATCAGATTCACATGGAATTGTTGTGCAACTTAAATGTTTAAATATGAAACTATTTGTGAAAAGATTAAATGTAATTTTAGCTTCCAAATGAGAGAATTGGGTTTTCATAACGTTAGAGCTCTGCTCAATCAGTGGCCCGTCCATGTGAAGAGACATTGGTTACAAACTACGAAACACACCCTTCTCTCCCTCCACTATATAAGCCCTTGACGAAAATACAACTTTCTGTTCTGATGACATTAGGGCGACAGTCCTATGTTGAAAGTGTTCAGATAATAAGCTGTTCCAGGTACATTAGGGCGACGGTCCGATGTCAGAAGGATTCCGATAATAACTACAGAACTAAGCCAACCTCAGCGTGAGCTTTGGTTGCGAATGGTATGAACTTTGAACTCTTATTCACTACAGAAGTGATACCACCTAGCCGTTGAGCTAGCAATGGCCACTGTAAACGTGGGCTAGGAAAGGACGGACAAAGGATCTCTTCTAACAAACAACCCTGCCAAGTATCCAGTTTACCACCATAGACATTCTTCCGAGGCAACACAGCCTTCCATCTACAACCAACCTATTGAGGCGCAGCTCAGAGTAAATATTTATTGCATTTTCCTTTTCCAAAATGGGCGGTTATTTAGAATGCATAAGATTCTGTATTTACGATAGCATAGTTTCTCCCTTTGTTCTTCAGTCCTCTCGCGCTTTCATTCAAGCCCAACCCCCTCTCTTTGTGTAACCAGCCGTCATACAGGTTCCGTCCCCCGGGGATGTTTTCTAGTAGGACATAATTAGTAATCAATGTATGGTCCATTCTGTGTATATGTCATTCTGTGTGATTAGTTAGGTATTTAGTAAATAAATAATTAAACCAAAGTTTGTATTGCTGATTCAACTTGTTAGCATGGTTCGTGAAGATAACCCAGAATTCTACGATGTTCAGATGAGACTGAAATAAGGTGATGATTAATATTGACTGCTATTGATGTAAAATATTACTAGGTCTTTAAGAGTTTATTCGGAAGATAACAGCTCTATAAACACTCTTTCGTGGTGCCCCGACTTTCTAGTTAATTACATTTACATGATTAGCTTAATCAGGTAATATTAATTACAGAGAAAGGATTTTATTGAATAGCATTTCATATCACTTAATCCGGCATAGCCAAAGACATGACAACAGATAAACAACACAGCATTGGACAATGTGAGGAAGGAACAGGGTTTTTTGTTAGGGCTGTGGTACTCACACCTTTTTCTGTGGGTACTAAAACCTTGAATTAAAAAAAAAATCCTGTTTTTATTTCTACAGTATCTTTACTTCAAGCACCGTGTGGGTGTCTGCCAGGGAAATCCGCAGCTCTCACAGAAGAGAAACAAAGTGGTTGTATGGTTGGTTGCATCATCGTCTCCATCCCTCCACATATTAGGTCAGTAATAAACACAAGCTCTCTCTCTCTGTTACAGCCTGATTGCATGATAATTGTATTTGCTGGTGCTTAATTGGATTGAAATATGCCTCGTTCCCATGGTTTCTATTTGGGTTATTGCCGTATCATTAGGGCATGATTGTTCGCGTTACTAACGAGAGAGAGATCCAGATAGGGGCTGTGGAGTTATGTGTTTGGAAAACGATGCTATTATTTGAATGTGTGACACACACACACACACACACACACACACACACACACACACACACACACACACACACACACACACACACACACACTAGCATGTATCGACACAAGGCTTAAGGCATGATGTTAAATAATTGAGAGTGCAGTAAGACAGAGCCTGACTGCTGCAATGCTCAGGTCATTCTTGAACTGGGACTGGCTAGCAGAGCAGGTAGACGTTACTGCATAGGGTCACACGCACGCACACACACACACGCGCACGCACGCACGCACACACACACACACTGCAACCGCTCGGCTACTGTTCTAGCTGCCAGTGCTACAGTGTTCCCAGAGGAGACTCTCGCTCTCTTTCCAACACAGAAAAACAAAAACTACAGGACACAAAAAAAGCTGGGCCACTATCCAGTATATTTTCACAAACATTAGTCCGCCCTCCCATATCCCACTGTGTATTAGAACTTCAGGCTAATAGTCATATCAAAACAAACAATGCTTCACAGGGCTAATTCTATGAAGCAATCAGAGAGATTAAGTACTCTGACTGTTCAGCTTTGAATTTTGAAAGGGAGAAAAACAAATCCACGCTCTCCGTCTGACCCCGTCTTCTCACAACGTCCTCATAGTTGGTGACCAGAGCATCCTGATTGGTTTAGACTCCACTGGGCCGGGTCATATCGGAAATGTCAATGCATTGATTGGATTAGAGCAGAAAACCAGCGGCAGGCTCAGCCATGGAGCAATCACCCTGCTCTCAACCTGACCATTTACTGTATGAGTAAGGTTAGAGACAATACGCACAGTCTGGAGAAAATATGTTAAATTAGGAGCGTTATCAGTCACATTCCTAAAGCACAAAGGTCGAGATCAGGTCAGGAGCAGAGCAGTATAAATGCTGTGTTCAGATAGACAGCACAGTGAAATAGGTCAGTAGCTAATATATATGCTGTGATCAGATACACAGCACAGTGAAAGAGGTCAGTAGCTAATATATATGCTGTGTTCAGATAGACAGCACAGTGAAAGAGGTCAGTAGCTAATATATATGCTGTGTTCAGATACACAGCACAGTGAAAGAGGTCAGTAGCTAATATATATGCTGTGTTCAGATAGACAGCACAGTGAAAGAGGTCAGTAGCTAATATATATGCTGTGTTCAGATACACAGCACAGTGAAAGAGGTCAGTAGCTAATATATATGCTGTGTTCAGATACACAGCACAGTGAAAGAGGTCAGTAGCTAATATATATGCTGTGTTCAGATACACAGCACAGTGAAAGAGGTCAGTAGCTAATATATATGCTGTGTTCAGATACACAGCACAGTGAAAGAGGTCAGTAGCTAATATATATGCTGTGTTCAGATAGACAGCACAGTGAAAGAGGTCAGTAGCTAATATATATGCTGTGTTCAGATACACAGCACAGTGAAAGAGGTCAGTAGCTAATATATATGCTGTGTTCAGATACACAGCACAGTGAAAGAGGTCAGTGGCTAATATATTTATTTGCGCCAAGGGACAGCACTGGCGGAGAACAGAGGGCCTTGGAGTGTGAGAGAGAGCCTCATCACGCTTGGCTGTCTGCTGTTTCTCTTTCTTTTTCTCCCTTTCTTTCTGACTCGCTCTCTCTTTCTCTTTCTCTACAAACTGTCCCCCGGGGTCACGTCTCACTCCCGCGCCGGGCCCTATGCCCACATGCCCACACACACGCTCTCTTTACTGGCACCCGCACACCTGTGGCGGTTCCCGCGGAGCAGCAGCAGAGCAGTGGGAGAGCTTTGAAGATGGTTCAGAAATGCTAATATCACCTCTGCTGCTAGAGACAGATAAACATCCTCGATCTGAGGTGAAGAGTTCAAAAGGCTCTGCCGCCCTCTGTTCCTCTCTTCTTCTCTCCTCACCCTGTCCCTCTCCCCCTCTCGCTCCCTCTCCCCCTCTCGCTCCCTCTCCCCCTCTCGCTCCCTCTCCCCCTCTCGCTCCTTCTCTCTCTCTCTCGCCCCTCTCTCTTGCTGTCTCTCTCTCACACAAACAAACTCTCTCTCCCCACCTCCAGTGACGACCCGTCATTCAGGGCAGGTCGGGCAGAGCTGGAACATTCAAGCCCCTTGGGTGCTGCCATAGATTTACAGTAGAAGTGCCCATCCAAGAAGGCTCAAGGTCATTGGCCTCAGATACAATGACGTCAAATCACGTTATATCTACCGTAGCTTTGATTGGACTCATCATGTCAACATCCTACTTTCAAAAATCTTAGCTAACAAGCTAGACAAGCCGTCATCTTCATGAATCAAGGCGACAATCTACTTACAAATCCTTTTCAATCCTTGTCATATGAAGAGCATTGGACATAAACATTACACAATTTTGAAATCACAAATTCAACAATGAGTCGTTTAGAAGGAATCAGTGGCTAACTGCAAGTGTTGCAAAGCAATCACTAGCCTGCTATTCAGTGGAGAGGGTGTGTGGTCCAAGTCTGGGTTTAAGGACATATTTTCCAAGCTTAAAAAGATAAACATTCACATTCAACCCCTTGGGCCAGAAAAGGTTGAATACATTGGCCATGCTGTCAATCCAGCATGACTTCTGCGACATTCAAAGCAACTGGAAACTTGGAACTGGGAAATCTCAGACTTCAGTGAATTCAAGACAACAGGGAACTCCAAAAAAACAAGGACTGAGAAAATGTGTTTGAACCGTCATCCAACTCGGAATTCCAAGTTGGGAACTCGGGCCTCTTTCTAGAGCTTCAACCTTGTTTTTTGCAGAGTTTCCAGTTGTCTGGAAAGCACCATAAATCCATAGAATGCCAGACATTGATGACAAAGTTTGATGACAAAATTTGCCCACAAGAAGGACCGCTGGGCCACCTTCCTGTTCAAATGAGCACAACAAGGTGAGTCCAAAAATGCCTTGTGTGCTGCTGCATAGATTATGTAATATGCCAGGGAGATATGTATACTGTATCTAAGAAAGTAATAGCAAATATTTTTATAACTAAACCAAAAAAAGACCACAACCTGTCATTTCAAATGGGAACAAATGAGCCACAGTGGACAGAACAAGCAAGGAGGTGGGCAGAGCCAAGCACGAGCTAGCGAGATCCTAGTTACATTTGCACATTTCCGTTGGGGAACGACTACTCGGTGAAGTGCGCATGTGCAATAACTCAAAATTTAGTCCATTCTGTTCATAACAGATTGTAGTTTTGGGAACAGACAACTGTGTTGAACTCAAACGTTTCATCGATGAGTAAATTATCAGAATGTTGGCCAAAATCCATCTCATTCCATCGTCTCCCACTGCTGGCCATTGGGCTTCCTCTATCTACCATATTTGGTAGTGAGTGGAAATGCCAACCGGATGCTTCATATTTATACTGTCTCATCTGTGGTAATAATAAGTGTATGTTATGTCATAAGCTGTTAGTGGTCCATGCCCCTCACCCTAATAATTCGGTCCCTTTCCCCCTCTTAACTTAGCCTACTGTTCTGACTTGGTGCTGCACACGTAGCCTATAGCCTGTTTTAGAGAAATGTCATCACCGAATATTGTAACGTCTTTTATTGTTTGCTTTAATTGTTTGCTTATATACTTCCTTCATTTATCCTACGCTTCTGACTTGGTGTACAGGGAGAATCATGTAGAATGGCCTATGTTCTGAATTCTGTCACTGTACATTTCAAAAGTGCTGAACAAATAGTTATATTTACTAAGTACATTTTAGCACGCTAATTAATGTCTTAATCAAAATGAAGGATTTTCTCTTGTCCACTCATCGTTCCCTTATGCCACATTTGTTTAAAACAAGTCAGCCATAGCAGCTATGTTTTTTAAAAAGTCAGTAAATGAGGCTAAATTAACTGTTTCGCTGCAGAAAAAGGCTTCTCTGACAGCCAGGTGTAGCGGTGGTAAGGATTCAAGCCATGGTGCTGAAAAGAAAGCTCTGCTGTTGGGACAGCTTTATGTGGGCCCTAACAGTTTGTGGGCACCGTTTGACACCGTTATAGTGCAATTCATGTATTGTTTAGTGTTGTGTTGTGTAGTGGTTTTGCTGGCATGCATCCCCCAATTTTGCCCGCCAAGATGCTAAAAATCCCGCCAAAATCCCCTCTCCCCATCTCCATCTCTCAATCACTTACTCTTTTTCTCATTTCTCTATCGTTATCTCTCTCTCTCACTCTATCTTTTGCTTTCTCTTTCCTCCTTTCTCTCTCTCTTTCCTCATATCACTCAGTCTCTCTCTCTCTCTCTCTCTCTCTCTCTCTGTGTGCATGAGTGTGTGTGTGTCTATGCTCTCTGTGTGGCGTATCTATTACCCAGGCTAGGCTGGGCTAAATGAGATACACACTCTCTCTTTCTCAATCTCTCTCTCTCAATCTCTCTCTCTCTCTCTCTCTCTCTCTCTCTCTCTCCCTCTCTCTCTCTCTCTCCCTCTCTCCCTCCACTCTCTCTCTCTCCCTCCACTCTCTCTCTCCCTCTCTCTCTCCCTCCACTCTCTCTTTCTCCCTCCACTCTCTCTCTCGCCCCTTGAGGAGGATCTCTTGGATTACTGTACAACACAAGTGTTTGGCTGCCATCCCACTGGAGAACCATTCTGTTGTTGCTTTTGTTTCTTTGATGTACTGAAGCCATATGTTTTACTGTCACGTAAACATCAGGACAATTAAGACACCTTTGGTTGACTGTTGTCAAATGACATTAATCCTCTAATGGTCTCTCTCTCTCTCCCTCTCTTTTTGTTCCCTCATAATCCTTTTCAATGCAATGGATGGGGAACACTCTTGTTCTGTCGATATCACCATGAGACATCTATAACTGGCGAGCAAAGATACAAATTTAATTTGAGTCCTACGTGCAAAATGATGACATCAAACACACAGATTAAAGGGTACATTTTTATTAAAGTAGGAAAAGCATTAGCTGATGTGTTCCTGTAGTATGTGGTGATTTCAGTGGCACGCTATCTATTGTCCCCTCTTTTTAATTGCTATGTTGCGTCCCAAATGCCAACCTATTCCCTATATAGTACATTACTTTTGACGAGAGCCCTACGGACGCAGCCCCAGTCTGTCCTCAAGAGACAGGCATCCTGCAGGAACATCCATTTACCCCCTGCCCTCACAACTAATTGTGTTTTCTAATCACTGCACATTCTCATATTCTCGTTATTGCCTGATTAAATGTGGTCCGCAGGGCTTCCTAAATGGACAGAAATATTTCACTGAAAATACCCCTGACTTGCTCTGGAAGAGAAAACAAATAAAAAGCATGTTGTGATCATAGAGGGGACATGTGACCTCTGTAAGAGCTAGCAGGTCCTGCTGCTGACAGGTGTAATTAAAAGGAAAGTGGCTGCGGTGACAGGCAGGTAGAGCCGTAATGTCCCCTCAGTACTTGGCAGAACAACAGGTTGGCAGGAAACTGTACACCTGCTGGAGCCGTAACGGAGTGTTGACGACAGCGGCCACCCAGTGAAAGGCAACTCCACTTAAAATGCATGGGGGGGATAGACACTACTGAGTGAACACAAAGTTTTGTTTGCATTAAGTGTGGTGCAGTGCTTCGCGGTAGGCCGAGCGTCTCTGACTGTGTGTGTACAGAAGGTTTGGGCAGGGAACTGGGGATAAGGACGATGCTGATTTAATTTATGTGAACAGACAAGTACTGTAGGCAGCCTCCTCCAGACTGCTATTTATATATGGAGGGGAAGGGCATATTCTCTCTCTACCTCGCTCTCGCTCTCTCTCTCTCTCTCTCTCTCTCTCTCTCTCGCTCTCTCGCTCTCGCTCTCTCTCTCTCTCTCTCTCTCTCTCTCTCTCTCTCTCTCTCTCTCTCTCTCTCTCTCTCTCTCTCTCTCTCTCTCTCTCTCTCTCTCTCGCTCTCTCTTGCTCTCGCTCTCTCTTGCTCTCGCTCTCTCTCGCTCTCTCTCTCTCTCTCTCTCTCTCTCTCTCTCACTCTTGCTCTCGCTCTCGCTCTCTTTCTTTGTCTTTCATAGACATGGTCATTTGTCCTGTCACCCTGCAGTTCTATTCTGGGTCTGGATCTCATTTTCATTCAACAGAAACACAAAACAAACCAACAACACGTGAATGCAGTGACCTTGTGTCCAAGGAGAGAATACACATGCTGGTCTTCTGCTGCAGTGTGTATGTGTTTGCGCGTTAGCCACTTCAGAGATCCAGCTCTGCTGTGGCGTGGGAGGTGTATGTGTTTGTACATGTGTGTGTGTGTCTTCACTGACCTTTCTGTCCAGTCAGGGACCCGAGAAAGAGATGCATTCTGCATCAAACCGACAACTGGACCTCTCTCTCTCTCTCACTCTCTATTTACTATCGTTGAATTCCTAGCACTATGTATCTCACGCAGGCCTTTCGAAACAGCGTGTCAGGGAGTCAAGGTCTTCTGGAATGCCTGAGTTTCTCTACGAGGCTACGGAGGCTTCATTTCCCTGACTACAGTCTTTAACAATGCTGCTGGCACGCTGCTGCTTAGTATTCCTCTGTCCATTATATACAAATATCACTGCAAGGAGCCTCTCTGCAGACAGGAAATAGCTTTCAATCTGAATTGCCCTCGCGACAGAAAAATCCTCCTTGATTGAATAATTTGAGCTTTTCCTTTATCACTTGAGAAGTCTTTCCTGTTGTGTAGTTATAATTCCCGGAGGAAATTGAAAAGAAAGGAAGTGTGGATAACGCTGAAGCGTTAGGATCCTGCCGTTTCTCTTGTTACCATGACACCCTAGTAGCAGCCTAAGCGTGGAGCTGCTGTAAAGTTGACCATACAGTAGTTAGTTATTTGTAGGTGGTTTTAATTGTTGTTTTTTAATCTGCTCTTTTGTTGTTTTTGTTGCATATATCTGCCGTTTTTGAAGCACAGATTTGCAGATTGACTGGGAGACAGAGGACTACAGCAATGCTGAGGCAGAGGGCTCGTAGCGAGGAGGACTGGCTACTATTCTGAACTGTGTGTGGTGAGCTTTCTGGCGCCCAGAGCTGCAGAGGCATCAGCCAAGTGGGTGTTACACAGAGAGTAAGAGGAGAAGTCCTGTAGCTATAAGTGAGATGTATCTATCTATCTATCTATCTAAGTAAATGGCTCTTAGCTGTACTATTTGTCAAGGCTTTGACTGCACTACAATTACACACCAGCTGTGTGTGTGTGTGTGTGTGTGTGTGTGTGTGTGTGTGTGTGCGTGTGTGTGTGTGTGTGTGTGTGTGTGTGGTATTGCTAAGTCTGCTTAATCAATTGATTGAGTTGTTTTGCTCGTCTAAAGCACCCTGATTAGGTGTCTGAACTGGTAGAATGAATATTTGTAATATCCAGTCTTATTTGGCAGTGTGTGTCCGCGTGCCTCAGAGCATTTGAATGAGGGTGTGTGCACCATGATCTCCATTCTCATGCTAACAAGTGATTTGCCATCTGTGTGCGTGAGCAGGCCAGAATATCAAACGGGGGGGGGGGGGGGGGGGGGGGGCATTGTCAAACAGGAGGGGATTGTTTGTTTGTTTTTGTAGAGACTTATCATTGATGTGGATGGACTCACACCGTTGTATTCTAGCCAATATTAATGACCTATCCTGTACTGTCAATTATTTGCACAGTGGATATGTATGTTTGTGAGCAAACCCCTGGTATTTGTTGACCCCCAGGGCCCAGAGACTGCTATCAATTCGGGAATAGACCCTTAGACCATACTCCCTAGGCAGCTGTGGAGATCTTATGTCGATCTGAAGGAATTGAATCTCCGTAAATAGCAGGGTCAATATATTTAGTGCGGCCATATTGTTTTTCCATACAGGTATCTGACCGAATGGGAACTTAGACTCCTTTACCTGCAGACACCCGTTGCTGCTTCTATCCTCCTCTACCTGAAGATATTCCACCGGGCGACTTGTTCAAATCACGGTCAAACCATGCAATGCGGTATGCAGTACATGGACCGCAGTACGTTTCAGATCAATGGTTGTCTTAGTTTTGTGTATATTTCTCTGGGGGGTTTTTTGGAACTCAAAGTCAAAAACAAATTCTTGGGCCAAAAACTCAGTCAGACTCGCCAAGATGCAACCATCCATGCATTCAGCTTATATTGGATTGATCCATTAATTTCAACACAGATATGCATCGCGGACACAGACTGCTTAATGACTGCCTTATTGCTCTACTGTAGCATCCCAATGTTCTGTGGCTATAGCTCTAACTACACAAGCTGATAATCCTTCCTTATCGGCCATGACATTTAAACAGGCATGAACAGCTATCTCCCAGACCCAGACCCAGTTTAGGAATCAGGACTTAGTTTCTACAGCGATAACACTGATTGTAGATTTGCCTTAAAGCTTCAACCCCTTTAGAAGGTCTCTGTTATTCAGCCAGAAGACGGTCTTTAAAGGTGAACTCTCAGATTGGGGAATATGTCTTCCATCCCAGATTGTAGCTTTAAATGGGCCCAGAGATGTTATCAGGCTGCTTCTCATCACAACATTCACTTGGCAGTTCTATGATTGGGTGAGTGTAGAGTTAGAGTTACATTTATTAAAGTGTCACAGCACAATGATAAATAATAGACAATAACAAAATAGAGATAAAAAAAACAAAACACACACACTCAAATAGAGTTTTGAGACACTAAAAACAATCCTAGTCATGCATGGTAGAGTATTTCCTTTCCTGTCGTCTATAACACGTGACATTATCTATGCATTATTGGCGTCAGTTATTACGTCATCTATACACGTGTCTGGCAAAACAAAGAACAAAGTACAGTCGATAAAAGGACACTTCAAAAATGAAAACTAAATGTATCTGTGCAACAGAGAGTGACCCTGACTACAGTATACTTGTAGAGAGATGTGGGCCCCGTGAATCACCTCAGGACTCCAACGGGTAGAGGTAACAGTGACAGGACAACACATGGATATTAACAAACCAAAACTCAGAATCTGCTGTAGGGTCGTCTAAGTACTTGGCTGTTGTTACAATGGGAAATAGTTAAGGAGACACCCAACAGGTTAGCCTGAACGAAGCAGGGAGACGGCTATAGAAAACTCAGCAGAAACGTTAGTAAAAAAAAAAGTTGTACAAACCTCAGTCTAGCCTGTGTACTCAGAACCTGTCTGGGGTTCTTAATGATGATTTACTACGAAAAAGCAATCAGGGTTGGAGTTATAGACTGCCAAAATGTGTTGTGTGAAATATGGATTTCTTTCCCATCGTAAGGCCCGCCACGCAAGGGATATGTTGTATGTTAGAGGCTATGGTTAATGGTTGTTGACGTGCTGCTTATTTTTCAGACCTGTTTTATTCCTGTCTGAAACGGCCTCCACTAAGCAGCCTAATACTCATCTCTCCGTAATTGCTTCAGTGCGGTTGTTGAAAGGTACAGGGGGTTGTACACCATTTGAAATAAACCTGTGATTATTAGTTCGCTATAACAGGTGCCAGAGCAGTTCTCAGGTGGTTGGGGAAAAAAGTTGTGGGTTAGATTCCACATCTGGATATTGAATGTACTATTTGTGAGATATAAACTTAGATATGTGTCTCGTAAATTCCCATGTTATGACCATTGGGAGTAAAACACCAACCCCACCTTATAGCTGTGTCTAGGGACAATGGAGTTATGATCCACGATACGATGACGTACACTGAGAATGACGAGGTTGGTTTAAGGTGTGTCGGGCGGTTGTAAACTAAAGGACGTGTCTGTGTGGTCGTTTGCCGTCTGTCAGATCTACAGTCAGTCACAGGAATCCAAAGCAGGGCGGAAATGGAATGTTGCCCTGAGGAGAAGGGAGAGTAGCTAACTTCACACAGCATCCCCTGAGACTTACCCCGGGTACGAAGAGGTGATGACTAAAGTGGACCATCGTCATTACTGTTTACCCCATGGTCAAATGACTGGTTTTTACTTATAATTGCTCCTTGTCGAACGTGCATTTAGGTAGTATATAATGTGAATTTGACTTGGTCTTTATAAAATACACTGGTTGCAGGTTGCAGTCTTCGTCGACCCCTCCAATATTTGCAAACAGAGTAGTTCAGGTTTTGACCCCACGACTGAAGCCTCTGGCAACAAGCTTGATGTATTTATAGTTTTGCCTTGGCGAGGGGGAGCGGGAGGAAAGAGAGGGATAGATAAATAGATTGGGGAGGAGATGCGATAACAAAGAAGCTTTGTGTGTGTAGGTACGTCACGGATCTCTGAAATGTCCTTCCATTGCGAAAAAAGCTTTCTGGGGCAGAGATTCTGTCTGTGTTATGTTGTAGGGATTTCAGTAGAAAATGAAATTGGTCTGTGAGTGAATTTGTGAGTTGGAGGTGACCTCCATTCAGTTGAGTGCAGCTCGGTTCAGCTCGGGCCTTCTCTTTAAGGGGAATGGAGAAGTCCGTTCGTCAACTCAAAGATCTCGGTCATACAGGTTCAAAAATACACATGTTCTGTTCAGTAGCAGCTGCCTTTGTGAACATGTTCATTTCTCTCTTGCTCTTCACTTTCCTCTTATTCCCAATGCACACACAAGTCAAGTTTTAATGTCACATGTTTTAATGTCACATACACAAGTACAATGAAATGTCAAAACCCAACAATGCAATAATCAATAACAATGTAACACTAGAAAAAACGCACAAGAAATAACAAGAAATATGAAGAACACAATAAGTAAGTAAGCATACTATATACAGGGTCAGTTCCAATATCCATATATACAATGTGCAGAAATACCGGGCAGATAAAGGCAGAGGTAAGGTTACTAGGCAACAGGATATAAGATAAACAGAGTAGCAGCAGCCTGTATGTGAGTGGGTGTGAGTATGTGTGTGTGAGTAATCAGATGATGGAGTGTGTGTGTGTGTGTGTGTGTGTGTGTGTGTGTGTGTGTGTGTGTGTGTGTGTGTGTGTGTGTAGGGCCCTGTGAGTGTGCAAAAATACAAAAATACAACTAAAAGGTCAATAAAGATACAAGGTTAACTCAGATGGTCTGTATAGCTATTTTGTTAGATTTTGCTTGTGGTAGAAGCTGTTCAAGAGCCTGTTGGTGTCAGACTTGGTGTACCGGTAACACTTGCCGTGCGAAAGCAGAGAGAACAGTCTATGGCTTGGCTGGTTGGGGTCTTTAATATTTTCAGGGTCTTCCTTCCACACAGCCTGATATAGATGTCCTGGATTTATTTATTTATTTTATTTATTTATTTAACCTTTATTTAACCAGGAAGGGCTCATTGAGATTAAAATCTCTTTTTCAAGAGCACCCTGGCCAAGATAGGCAGCACCAAGTCATTACAAAAAAATTACAGACAGACAACATGAAAAACTACAAGTAATCTAGTAAAAACCATTGAATTCACAAGAGTATAAAACAGCAAATTAAAAACATTGACAGGTCAGGGAATCAGCCTCAAAATCCTTCATCAGTGATTTAAAAACACCAATTGGGACAAGTTCTTCCAGTTTTAAAGTATTTTGTAAGGTGTTCCAAGACAATGGCGCAGAGTACATAAAAGCCCTTTTACCAAATTCATTTCGGACATTTGGAACAGTTAGCAGGATAAAGTCCAGCGAACGAAGAGAGTACCCACCACATTTCTGAACAATAAAAATGCACAAATAAAAAGGTAGTAAACCCAAAATGGCTTTGAAAATAAAAGTATACCAGTGACTGAGCCTATGAGTGACGAGAGAAGGCCAGCCAACCCTGGTATACAAAGTACAGTGGTGAGTAAGGGTTTTGAAGTTTAAAATAAATCTCAAAGTGCCATGGTAAAGAGTGATCTCAAACACTGAGCGGAAGCATTCATATATAAAATATCCCCATAGTCTAGTAAAGGCATAAATGTAGCTGATACTAGCCTCCTTCTGGCTTCAAAAGAAAAACAGGCAGTATTCGTAAAATAAAATCCCAATTTCAGCTTCAATTTTTTTGTAAGTTGTTGAATATGCAATTTAAAAGAGAGGCCGTCATCATTTAAAATTCCAAGATATTTATATGAGGTTACAACCTCAATCTCCTTGCCCTGACAGGTAGTAATAGGTGAAAGGTTCAGAGGTCTATTTCTTGCATTAGAAAACCCCACTAGTTTAGTTTTGTCAGTATTGAGGATAAGCTTCAATTGACACAAGGTACGTTGAACAGTATATGGCAGGTAGCTCAGCCCAAGTGATGTACTGGGCTGTCTGTCCTACCCTCTGTAGCGCCATGCAATCGATAGCAGTGCTATTGCCATACCAGGCAGTGACACAGCCAGTCAAGATGCTCTCAATGGTACAACTGTAGAACATTTTGAGGAATTGAAGGCCCAAACATTTTCAACCTCCTGAGGGGGAAGAGGCACTGTCGCGCATTCTTCACGGCTGTGTACGTGTGTTTGGACCATTTGAAGTCTTTAGTGATTTGGACACAGCTCTCGGCCTGCTCCACTGCAGCCCCATCGGCGTGGATGGGGATGTGCTCGCCCCCCTGTTTCCTGTAGTCCATGATCAGCTCCTTGGTCTTACTGATGTTGAGGGAGAGGTTGTTGTTCTGGTACCACACTGCCAGGTCACGGACCTCCTCCCTGAAGGCTGACTCATCGCCGCCTGTGATCAGGCCTACCGCTGTCGTGGTGTAAGCAAACTTGATGATGGTGTTGGAGTCGTGCATGGCCAAGCAGTCGTGGGTGAACAGGGAGTATAGGAGCGGACCAAGCACACACCCATGTGTTGAGGGTCAGTGTGGCAGAGGTGATGTTGCCTTTACGTACATTTAGGTTTGAGTCATTAAAACTCGTTTTTCAACCACCACAAATGTCTTGTGAACAAACTATAGTTTTGGCAAGTCGATAAAGACATCTACTTTGTGCATGACACAAGTAATTTCTCCAACAATTGTTTACAGACAGATTATTTCACTTATAATTTACTGAATCACAATTCCAGTGGGTCAGAAGTTTACATACACAAAGTTGACTGTGCCTTTAAACAGCTTGGAAAATTCCAGAAAATTATGTCATGGCTTTACAGGTGTCCCTGTGGATTTATTTCAAGGTCTGCCTTGAAACTCCTCTTTGCTTGACATCATGGGAAAATCTAAAGAAATCAGCCAAGACCTCAGAAAAATATTGTAGACCTCCACAAGTCTGGTTAATCATTGGGAGCAATTTCCAAACGCCTGAAGGTACCACGTTCATCTGTACAAACAAGAGTACGCAAGTTTAAACACCATGGGACCACGCAGCCGTCAAACTGCTCAGGAACGAGACACGTTCTGTCTCCTAGAGATGAACGTACTTTGGTGCGAAAAGTGCAAATCAATCCCAGAACAACAGCAAAGGACATTGTGAAGATGCTGGAGGAAACAGGCATAAAATTATCTATATCCACAGTAAAACAAGTCCTATATCAACATAACCTGAAAGGCCGCTCAGCAAGGAAGAAGCCACTGCTCCAAAACAGCCATTAAAAAGCCAGACTACGGTTTGCAACTGCACATGAGGACAAAGATCATACTTTTTTGGAGAAATGTCCTCTGGTCTGATAAAACAAAAATAGAACTGTTTGGCCATAATGACCATCATTATGTTTGGAGGAAAAAGGGGAAGGCCTGCAAGCCGAAGAACACCATCCCAATTGTGAAGCACGGGGGTGGCAACATCATGTTGTGGGGGTGCTTTGCTGCAGGATGGACTGGTGCACTTCACAAAATAGATGGCATCATGAGGGGGGGGGGGGATGATGAGGATATATTGAAGCAACATCTCAAGACAACAATCAGGAAGTTAAAGCTTGGTCGCAAATTGGTCTTCCAAATGGACAATGACCCCAAGAATACTTCCAAAGTTGTGGCAAAATGGCTTAAGTACAACAAAGTCAAGTGGCCATCACAAAGCCCTGACCTCAATCCTATAGAAATTCTGTGGGCAGAACTGAAAAAGCGTGTGCGAGCAAGGAGGCCTATACAAACCTGACTCAGTTACACCAGCTCTGTCAGGAGGAATTGGCCAAAATTCACCCAACTTATTGTGGGAAGCTTGTGGGAGGCTACCTGAAACGTTTGACTCAAGTTTAACCTCTCTAGGGTATGTGGGACGTCCCACCTGGCCAACATCCAGTGAGATTGCAGAGTGCCAAATTCAAATAAACAAATACTCGTTATAAAAAATCAGAAAAGATACAACTATTGTACATAGGTTAAAGGTGAACTTCTTGTGAATCCAACCACGTGTCAGATTTCAAAAATACTTTACGGCGAAAGCATACCTTGCAATTATTTGAGAACATGGCCCAGCAGACAAATCATTACAAACAGTAACCAGCCAAGTAGAAGAGTTATACAAGTCAGAAATAGAGATAAAATTAATAACTTACCTTTGATGATCTTCATACGTTTGTACTCAGAAGACATTCATTTATTCAAAAATGTTCCTTTTGTTTGATAAAGTCTCTCTTTATATCCGAAAACCTCTGTTTTGTTCGTGCGTTTTCTTCAGCAATCCACAGACTCAAACGCAGTCACAACAGACAGACAAAAAAATCTAAATTGTATCCGTAAAGTTCATAGAAACATGTCAAACGCTGTTTCTATTCAAACCTCAGGTTGTTTTTAGCCTAAATGATCAATAATATTTAAACCGGACAATAACTTTGTCAATATAAAAGGTAAACAAGAAAGGCACTCTCTCAGTCGCTTTTAACAGTTTTGGAAACTTTAGAGTGTTTACTATCCAAATCTACTAATTATATGCACAACCTAATTATATGCATATCCTTCTGGGCCTGGGTAGAAAGCAGTTCAATTTGGGCATGCTTTTCATCCAAAATTCCAAATGCTGCCCCCTACCCTAGAGAAGTTAAGCAATTTAAAGGCAATGCTACCAAATACTAATTGAGTGTATGTAAACTTCTGACCCACTGGGAATGTGATGAAATAAATAAAAGCTGAAATAAATAATTCTCTCTATGATTAAATGTCAGGAATTGTGTAAAACGGAGTTTAAATGTATTTGGCTAAGGTGTATGTAAACTTCTGACTTCAACTGTAGGTGGGTGAGTGCAGTGTGGAGAGCAATTGAGACTGCGTCATCTATGGATCTGTTGGGGCAGTATTCAAATTGGAGTATATCTACGGTGTCAGGGATGGTGGAGTTAATGTGTGCCATAACCAGCCTCTCAAATTACTTCATGATTACAGAAGTGAGTGCTAAACGGCGGTAGCCATTGTGGCATGAAGCCTTAGAGTTCTTGGGGACAGAAATGATGGTGGTCATCTTAAAACATGTTGGGATTACAGAGTGGGACAAGGAGAGGTTGAAAATTACTGTGAATTTGCCTGCCAACTGTTCTGAGAACGCACCCTGGAATACTGTCGGGCCCCGCGGCCTTGAGGGTGTTGACCTGATTAAAAACCTTCTTAAGACCTATCTCACGGCCTCGGAGAGCGAGATCACTCCATCCTCTGGGTTGGTGATGGCCCTCGCACCCGGCACGATGTTGTTGCTGTCAAAGCGTGCATAAAAATGCATCGAGTTCGTCTGGTAGAGAGTCATCATTGGGCAGATCACGGTTGGGTCTTCCTTTGTAATCCTAGACTGTGGCCCCGGCCACATGTAGCAGACATCAGAGCCTGTGTGATATGATTCCACCTTATTCCTGTCTTGTCCTCTTGCTTGTTTGATGACTCTGTGGAGGTCAAAGCGGTACTTCTTTTACTTATTCCTGTCCAAGGCAGTAGCCTCAGGGTTGTCTACGATAGATCTGTGTGCGGTAGTCCTGTCCTTTAGTTTAGCGCCAACTTCGGTGTTAATCCAGGGCTTTTAATTGGGGAAGCAGAGAACCCTCACCGTGCGGATAACGTCGCCGATGCAATTTCCAACGAAACCGGTGACGGAGGGGGTTAGCTCGTCAATGTTATCGGCGAAGTCTCGAAACATTATCCAATCAGCGCTAGCAAAGTAGTCCTGTAGCATAATCAAGAGGACGGGAGCAGGAGTACGGAGTCATAATCTTATTTGCTGATTGGCAGATGAGGAGGTGCCTTGTATGCTTGATTTTGGGTAGAATAACAGTGGTCTCGGATTTTATCGACACGTTGGAGACGTGTTGATGAATCTTGGGCATCACGTGTCTTAGTGACACAGAAAAGAATTACGTGTCTTAGTGACGCCGGCAACCAGAAAAGCAGCCTATGGATGTAGGTTTTCTTGCTTGTTTATATCCTTGTACAGCGTTAAGTGCCAGCGTATTATTTTTCTTGTCCTGAGGTGGAATGTAAACAACAGTCGCAATAACAGCTGAAAACTCCCTTGGGAGGTAGAACGGTCGGCATTTGACCATCAGGTATTCCAAGACAGGTAAACAGTGGGTCGACACTTCCACCGCGCTGGAGATAGAACACCAGTTGGTGTTGATGTAGAGGCAAACCCCTCCCCCCCTCGATTTCCCGGATCCACTGTCCTGTCCATCCGGTGCATGAAGAATCTTTTGAGTTTGATAGCCATGGAGGAGAGAGCCATGTTTCAGAAAAGCGAAGAATATTGCTGATTCGAGAGTCCAGTTGGTAGCAAATCCGCAATCAGAGGTCATCCATCTTATTATCAAGTAACTGTACATTGACCAGTATATGGAGTGAGTAGGTGGCCGGTTTTCCCTTCGCCTTAATCTCAACAGGACCCCACACACACACACCTTTGCCTCTGTAACACCGGCGTTTCCTCTTGGGGAACCCGGAAATTGGGTCAGAATTACAGAGAGAGCCCAGAAGTTGAAGCCGGAATTGGGGTAAGTAACTGCCGATCTGATGTTCAAAAGTAATTTTTGGTTGTAAGAAATAATAGTGGATACATTTTGTGAAGATAAAGTAAAAATTAAATGCAAAATAATCATGAAATAGCAAAGTTGGGTCGGAGCTTGCACAACGGCGGCCATCCAGTACAGCGCCATTTCACGCCTAGAAACAAACGCAGGTAGGCATGTCAACATAAAAGCTCAAATACACAAACACACACACAAACATATGCTCATACACATGCACAAACACACACACAGCCATCTGTAACCTGGTCATACCCTATTGATGCTACTGAACTCTGCCGACTCCATAGTCCTCAAACTGTATCCAAGGAGGCATGAGATTCTGGAGCTGAGATGTCCTCCAAACACTGCCTCAAGGACTAACTCAGTGGGCTTTCCCTTACTTTAACCAAGCAGCCTGCTCCACTGCACAATACTAATGTGTTACCTCAGTCACACAGGTAAAATAAGAGACAGGCATCCCCCTAGGGCTTCTCTCTACCCCCCAGCCTTAATGCTGCATAGTAGATGGTGTGTGAGGACTGTTAAATACTCCTATATGTGACTGCTCTCTCCTCTTCTGTTTTCTAGGGAGACTGTGACTTTCACATCCCCTTCAGTCCTTCAAAGAAGGACAATGTCTTCTCCTTTCTTTTCATTTATTCTCATCTCCTCTCCTCTTCTCAACTGACAGATGTTCTAAGAATCAACTCACTGACCTGCCTCTGAAGAGCAGTGACCACAGTCAATTCTCAGACTGTGAGTCCATTACACACACTGTCTTTTCTGGGCTGTTAGAACTGCTCATCACACACACACACACACACACACACGCACGCACGCACGCACACACGCACGCACGCACGCACGCACGTACGTCCATGCACACAAGTGACCGCAAATGGTCATTCTCTCCAGCACTTGACTGATGCCTGAAGTGCTCACCATTAAAAAGGAGAGAGAAAGAAAGTGAGGGAGGGTTTACTGGGCCTGGAGAGCTGCTGGATGAGAGAGACATAGAGAGATGGGTCCTGGCCTGTGTCCAATCACTGCAACACTCTCACAGTCATCTGAAGAGGCGAAAGCTATATAGAGCTACGTAGCAGGTTACTGTGTCGAGAACAGCCTCACAATTTAACGTACAGTAATTGAATATTAAAGAAGCTTTTTGAATTGAACTTCAGTTCACTGTGGTTAAACATGTGGGTAACCTGAGGGTAACCAACCAGATCGTCCGTGATTAACAATGTTAATTTCTTCACTGAGCACCAACCCACCCACTCACACAGTGATTAACATTACCATTTACACACTGCTGCTTGGTTAGCCACGTCTGTAATGCTGTGATGCCCAGGCATGCTTCTAACCTGTAGTGACACTCAGTGGGAGGCTACTGTATACATTAGGTGGGACTCGTCAAGGCTGCTATTAGAGGATGGGAGGAGATTCGGCCTTGAAAGAGGTGGGGGGGTGGGGGAGGAGAGAGAGTGAGATAGTGGGGTAGGGAGAGGAGGGAGAGTGGGATTGTGGGTAGAGAGAGATAGGGGAAGTGTGTGGGGTCATGGGGTCATGGGGGCTGATTAAGATCTCTGCGCTGCAGCGTCAATGTTTCATTCATGATTAAGTAGAGCTAGTGCACCAATTAGGCCATACACAAATCTCTCGGTTGCTCTCTCTCTCTCTCTCTCTCTCTCTCTCTCTCTCTCTCTCTCCTCTCCACTCTATCTCTCCACACACACACACACACACACACACACACACACACACACACACACACACACACACACACACACACACACACACACACACACACACACACACACACACACACACACACACACGTCCCCGCTGAGGGATGCTGCCACATTGTAATTAGTCATGCTTCACAGGTAAGGTGCTTATTAGTTATTGGGTACTGCTCCGACTGATAACACAACCTATCATTAGAGTCTGCAGCTTCTCACACACACACACGGCCACACACACACACAACCACAAACACACACAAGAACAACCTGCTCACTTTTGGTTGTTTGAAAAATAAATAATCTCCAAAATGTCCTTATTTTTTAAACAAGCCATAGAAAGTTGGTTGCAATTTCAGTTTAATCCACCTGAAAAGACAGCACAAATAATACAACAAATATTGTGTTTAAACTCAAATATACTAATTGATTAAAAAAAAAAACACTTTTCAAAGAAATGTTTAAAAAAGGTATAATTTTAGTGAATAATATCATAAATAGGAGACTGGTGGAGTTATGTCACACATGCAGCTAACATAGACTTATGGAAATGTCTGCTCTACCCAAACTAATTGCAGCAATAGTACAAAAATGGAAAAGACAAGTAGAAGGGGAAAAAAGTAAGGAACTTGTATGTCGGAACATAAATGGTTAAAGAAAAGTGTGATAAATAAAAACATACCAATTTCATTTAAGGACCAAAAACACTGACAGCTGTGCAAAATAGTTGGGAAGAGATTTTCGATGTACCCATTCCATGGCACATGGTTTATGAATTGATACGCAAAACAACGCTGGATTCAAAACTTCAAATTTTTCAATTTAGATTACCCTACAAAATTAAACTAATAGAATGTCATATATATGGGGGATACAATCTTCCCAGCTCTGCAGATTCTGCTGTGAGGAGGGAGAGTCATTAGATCATTTATTTTGGTATTGTCCATATTTAGCTCATTTTTGGTCACAGGCCCAGGAATGGCTGAAGAATTGCAACATTTGCCTAGAACTAACGCTGCAGATAGCAATACTGGGTGATTTGAAAAGCCATAGTCAATCAATCAATAATATTATAATAATTTTAGCGTAAATGTTTATTTTTAATTTACAATCTGTAGAAGCTATGATAATAGAACGGTTCACTACTTTTGTGAAACATCACAGCCCAGTTGAAAAATATATGGCAAATAGAAATCCAATATGGATGGTGTTGAGAGATAGATGGGAGGGATTGAATGGAGCTGAAGGGTGGAACTAATAACAACAAGATAACTAGATAAATATACTGAGTCTGTAAAATGCATACAGGTTCAGAACTTTTGTGAAATAGCACAGTTACAAATATAAGTAAAATAGATTGTGTCTGTAAAATGTGTATAAGATGTATAAACCGAAGGTAGAAGCCTAAGTGCTGTTGTTTATTAGTTTACTCCAATTGGGGAAAGGGTGGTAGGGTTGCGGGGAATAACAAAGGTATATTCTAAAAAAAGTATGTACATCTATATAGGTATGTGTATATATGTGTATATGTATGCATATGTGTATGTATATGGATACATACATTTACCCCCCAAAATGTCAGGGGGATTGAAAATTATGCAGACAATTACATTGATGGAAGCAACAATCTTTCCGCAATTATAAGGTGATCCACCACTTAAATAAAAAATAAAAAATAACACACACACACACACACACACACACACACACACACACACACACACACACACACACACACGCCTTCCCTTTGGCAAATCTGATCATAACTCTATCCTCCTGATTCCTGCTTACAAGCAAAAACTTGAACAGGAAGTACCAGTGACACGCTCAATACGTAAGTGGTCTGATGAAGTGAATGCTAAGCTACAGGACTGTTTCACTAGCACAGACTGGAAGGTGTTCCGGGACTCATCCGATAACATTAAGGAGTTTGCCACATCAGTCACCGGCTTCATTAATACTGTAAGTGCATCGACAACCTTGTCCCCACAGTGACTCTAAGTACATGTCCCAACCAGAAGCCATGGATAACAGGCAACATTTGCACTGAGCTAAATGTATGCGGTGTCGCTTTCAATGAGCGGTACACTAATCTGGACACTTATAAGAAATCCCGCTAGGACATCAGACGAGCCATCAAACAGGCAAGCGTCAATACAGGATTAAGATCGAATCCTAGTACGCCAGCTCTGATGCTTGTTGGGTGTGGCAGGGCTTGCAAACTATCACAGATTACAAAGGGATACCCAGCCATGAGCTGCCCAGTGACGCAAGCCTACCAGATGATCTAAATGCCTTTTATGCTCGAATCGAGACAAGCAACACTGAATCATTCATGAGAGCACCAGCTGTTCCGGACGACTGTGTGATCTTACTATAAAACAGGTTATAGGCCGCGTGGCGAGATTGAATACCAGGACGTATACTCAGAGCATGCACTGATCAGCTGGCAAGTGTCTTCACTGACATTTTCAACCTCTCCCTGACCCTGTCTAATACCTACTGTATATGTTTCAAGCAGACCACCATTGTCCCTGTGCCCAAGAACGCCAAGGTAACCTGCCTAAATGACTACCGCCCCATAGCACTCACATCTGTACCCATGAAATGCTTTGAAAGGCTGATCATGGCTCACATCAACACCATCATCCCAGACCCCCTGCACCCACTCCAATTCGTATACCCCCCCAACAGATCCACAGATGACGCAATCGCTATTGCACTCTACACTGCCCTCTACCACCTGGATAAGAGGAACGCCTATTTGAGAATCTTGTTCATTGACTACAGCGCAGTCTTCAACACCATAGTACCCTCCAAGCTCATCACTAAGCTTAGGACCCTGGGACTGAACAGCTCCCTCTGCAACTGGATCCTGGACTTCCTGAGGGCCGTCCCAAGGTGGTAAAGGGAGGCAACAACACATCTACCACGCTGTCCCTCAACATGTGTGTGCTTAGTGCCCTCCTGTACACCCTGTTCACCCACGACTGCTTGGCCGCGCACGACTCCAACACCCTCATTAAGTTTGCTGACGACATGACGGTGGTAGGCCTGGTCAGCGACAATGATGAGACAGCCTATAGGGAGGAGATCAGTGACCTGTCACTGTGGTGCCAGGACAACAACCTTTCCCTTAACGCCAGCAAGACAAAGGAGCTGATCGTGGACTACAGGAAATGGAGGGCCGAGCACGCCCCCATCCACATCGACGTGGCTGTAGTAGAGCGGGTCGAAAGCTTCATGTTCGTCAGTGTCAACATCAATAAGGAATTAACATGGTCCACACACACCAACAGAGTTGTGAAGAAGGCACGACTTGTCATGGGCCCTCAGATCCTTAAAAAGATATGCAGATGCACCATTAAGAGCATCTTGACTTGCTGCATCACTACTTGGTATGGCAACTGCTTGGCATCCGACCACAAGACACTACAGAGGATAGTGCATACATCACTGGGGCCGAGCTTTGTGCCATCCAGCACCTCTATACCAGGCGGTGTGAGAGGAAGGCCCTAAAAATTCTTAAAGACTCCAGCCACCCAATTCATAGACTGCTCTCTCTGCTACCGCACGGCAAGCGTGACCGATGCACCAAGTTTGGAACCAACAGGACCCTGAACAGCTTCTACCCCCAAGCAATAAGACTGCTAAATAGTTAACCAAATAGCTACCCAGGATATCTGCATTGACCCCCTTTGCACTAACTCACATACCCTACTGCTACTGCTTATCTTCTATCCGGTTGCCTAGTCACTTTATCCCTACCTAAATGTACATATCTACCTCAGTTACCCCTCCAGTCGGTACGGGAACCCTGTGTATATAGCCCTGTTATCGTTAGGCATGGTCTATTTATTCCTTGTATTATTATCTTTCTATAATTTTTATATTTTTCTTTCTGCAACGTTGACACACACACACACACACACACAAACACAGAAAGCAGAGAGGAACAGGTCTGGCTGCCAGACTATCCAACACCTGTAGCTCTCAACTACAGCTTATGTATTCCAGTGGTAAGACGATGTGAACCTTTAGTGTCGTATAGATTCTTCACCTCACCATGCGTTTCATCTGGCTCCTAATAGTCCTCTTAGTAGTAAAAGGTGTTATTAAATATAGGGCCTTCACAAAGACACAGTGAGTTCACACAGATTGAGCCGGTTCAAGGCTACATTAATAATGAGTTCACTCAGACAGGGGCTGTTTGCCAGATGGCACCCTATTCATTATATAGAGTGCTTCCTCTAACCAGGTTCCATAGGACTCTGGTCAATAGTAGTGCACTACACTCTTAGAAAAAAGGGTTCCAAAAGCCTTATTCAGCTGTCCCCATAGGATAACCCTTTTTGATTCCAGGTAGAACCAGTTTTGTTTCCTGGTAGAACCCTCGTGGTTTCCATGTAGAACCCTCAGTAGAAAGGGGGAACAAAAATGGTTCTTCAAAGGGTTCTCTTATGGTAACAGCTGCAACCATGTAGCAAAATGTTTGTGTTCCTATCTCCAACATTGCAGTAATATCTAACAATTTACAACAATACACACACATCTAAAAGTAATATTAGGGCAAGCTATGTCAGAGTCTGACGTTTAAATATATATACATAAATACAGTATATCACAAAAGTGAGTACACCCCTCACATTTTTGTAAATATTTGAGTATATATTTTCAAGTGACAACACTGAAGAAATGACACTTTGCTACAATGTAAAGTAGTGAGTATACAGCTTGTATAACAGTGTAAATTTGCTGTCCCCTCAAAATAACTCAACACACAGCCATTAATGTCTAAACCGCTGGCAACAAAAGTGAGTACACCCCTCAGTGAAAATGTCTAAATTGGGCCCAAAGTGTCAATATTTTGTGTGGCCACCATCATTTTCCAGCACTGTCTTAACCCTATTGGGCATGTAGTTCCCCAGAGCTTCACAGGTTGCCACTGGAGTCCTCTTCCACTCCTCCATGACGACATCACAGAGCTGGTGGATGTTAGAGACCTTGCACTCCTCCACCTTCCGTTTGAAGATGCCCCACAGATGCTCAATAGGGTTTAGGTCTGTAGACATGCTTGGCCAGTCCATCACCTTTACCCTCAGCTTCTTTAGCAAGGCAGTGGTCGTCTTGGAGGTGTGTTTGGGGTCGTTATCATGTTAGAATACTGCCCTGCGGCCCAGTCTTCGAAGGGAGGGGATCATGCTCTGCTTCAGTATGTCACAGTACATGTTGGCATTCATGGTTCCCTCAATGAACTGTAGCTCCCCAGTGCCAGCAGCACTCATGCAGCCCCAGACCATGACACTCCCACCACAATGCTTGACTGTAGGCAAGACACACTTGTCTTTGTAATCCTCACCTGGTTGCCACCACACACGCTTGACACCATCTGAACCAAATAAGTTTATCTTGATCTCATCAGACCACAGGACATGGTTCCAGAAATCCATGTCCTTAGTCTGCTTGTCTTCAGCAACCTGCTTGCGGGCTTTCTTGTGCATCATCTTTAGAAGAGGCTTCCTTCTGGGACGACAGCCATGCAGACCAATTTGATGCAGTGTACGGCGTATGGTCTGAGCACTGACAGGCTGACCCCACACCCCTTCAACCTCTGCAGCAATGCTAGCAGCACTGATACGTCTATTTCCCAAAGACAACTTCTGGATATGATGCTGAGCACGTGCACTCAACTTCTTTGGTCGACCATGGCGAGGCCTGTTCTGAGTGGAACCTGTCCAGTTAAACCACTGTATGGTCTTGGCCACCGTGCTGCAGCTCAGTTTCAGGGTCTTGGCAATCTTCTCATAGCCCAGGCCATCTTTATGTAGACAACAATTATTTTTTCAGATCCTCAGAGAGTTTTTTTCCATGAGGTGCCATGTTGAACTTCCAGTGACCAGTCAGGATGAGGGAGTGTGAGAGCGATGACAACAAATTTAACACATCTGCTCCCCATTCACACCTGAGACCTTGTAACACTAACGAGTCACATGACACCGGGGAGGGAAAATGGCTAATTGGGCCCAATTTGGACATTTTCACTGAGGGGTGTACTCACTTTTGTTGCCAGCGGTTTAGACATTAATGGCTGTGTGTTGAGTTATTTTGAGGGGACAGCAAGTTTACACTGTTATACAAGCTGTACACTCACTACTTTACATTGTAGCAAAGTGTCATTTCTTCAGTGTTGTCACTTGAAAAGATATACTCAAATATTTACAAAAATGTGAGGGGTGTACTCACTTTTGTGATATACTGTATATACACACGCTGAACAAAAATATAAATGCAACATATAAAGTGTTGGTCCCATGTTTCATTGAGCTGAAATGAAAGATCCAGAGTTCCTCTGTCCAGTGTCTGTGTTCTTTTGCCCATCTGAATCTTTTCTTTTTATTGGCCAGTCTGAGATATGGCTTTTTCTTTGCAGCTCTGCCTAGAAGGCCAGCATCCCGGAGTCCCCTCTTCACTGTTGACGTTGAGACTGGTGTTTTGTGGGTACTATTTGATGATGCTGCCAGCTGAGGACTTGTGAGGCGTCTGCTTCTCAAACTAGACACTAATGTACTTGTCCTCTTGCTCAGTTGTGCACCAGGGCCTCCGACTCCTCTTTCTATTCTGGTTAGAGCGAGTTTGCGCTGTTCTGTGAAGGGAGTAGTACACAGTGTTGTACGAGACCTTCAGTTCCTTGGCAATTTCTCACATGGAATAGCCTTATTTCTCAGAATAAGAATAGACTGACGAGTTTCAGAAGAAAGGTCTTTGTTTCTGGCCATTTTGAGCCTGTAATCGAACCCACAAATGCTGATGCTCCAGATACTCAACTAGTCTAAAGAAGGCCAGTTTTACTGCTTCTTTAATCAGCACAAGTTTCCAGCTGTGCTAACATAATTGCAAAAGGGTTTTCTAATGATCAATTAGCCTTTTAAAATGATAAACTTGGATTAACTAACACAACGTGCCATTGGAGCACAGGAGTGTTGGTTGCTGATAATGGGCCTCTGTACGACTATGTAGATATTCCATAACAAATCAGCCGTTTCCAGCTACAAAAAAATGTGCTTTTCTTTCAAAAACAAGGACATTTCTAAGTGACCCCAAACATATGAAACGGGTAAAACTATATTTAACCATTATTAAAGTGACCAGTGTTCCATGTCTAGGTATGTATTTAACAGTCTGATGGCCTTGAGATAGAAGCTGTTCTTCAGTCTCTCGGTCCCAGCTTTGATACACCTGTACTGACCTCGCCTTCTGGATGATAGCGAGGTGAACATGCCCTGGCTCGGGTGAGGTCCTTGATGATCTTCTTGGCCTTCCTGTGACACCGAGTGCTGTAGATATCTTGGAGGGCAGGCAGTGTGTCTCCGGTAATACGTTTGGCAGACCGCACCACCCTCTGGAGAGCCATACAGACAGGCAGTTCACAGAGACAACATTAGATTAACATGGAGAGATGGAGTGCTAGAGCTGAGAGAGTGATCAGCTGGAGAGAGTTGTAATCAGAGTGACAGACAGAGTTGTAATCAGGTTACACAGAGTGTTGACTGTGCACTCTTCATGACATACATGTTCCCTCTGCGCCTGTCTCTCAATTGTTCCTGTTTCCTAGTTTTCCCGGTGTTGACCATTCTGCCTGCCCTGACCCAGAGCCTGCCTGCCATCCTGTACCTTTAACCTATCTATCTAGATTACTGACCTCTGCCTGCCCTGACCCAGAGCCTGCCTGCCATCCTGTACCTTTAACCTATCTATCTAGATTACTGACCTCTGCCTGCCCTGACCCAGAGCCTGCCTGCCATCCTGTACCTTTAACCTATCTATCTAGATTACTGACCTCTGCCTGCCCTGACCCAGAGCCTGCCTGCCATCCTGTACCTTTAACCTATCTATCTAGATTACTGACCTCTGCCTGCCCTGACCCAGAGCCTGCCTGCCATCCTGTACCTTTAACCTATCTATCTAGATTACTGACCTCTGCCTGCCCTGACCCAGAGCCTGCCTGCCATCCTGTACCTTTAACCTATCTATCTAGATTACTGACCTCTGCCTGCCCTTGAGGTGCATTTGGCCTGCCCCTGTTCGATTAATAAACTGTTGTTACTTCGACGTTGTCTGCTTCTGGTTCCTACCTGAAATGTGCTAAACATAGATATACTGTACACTCATCCACACATAGACACACACACACACCAACGCACATGCATGCTACATACAGTACACATCACAGCTGCTGCTACGTGACTCTTAATATGATTGCTAAATACTGCAAAGCCCTATCATTGTTTGCTCCATGGCTCAGGCAGCCAAGTGGACACAAGGCTGTTTGGCTCATCTCAGTCACAAAGTAGAATAACTTTGCAGCTGTTTCTGATTATTAAGCGATGTCATGCTGGTGGGTAGTTACATTCAAATAAAGCCATGAAAAGAAACAGGCTGAAAAGAGTGGGCAGTTCAGATTTGTCACTTTAAGCTCAATTACATGAATATCATACCTTGACTAATTATTTATTGACTTAAATCGTTGTGCAACATCATGGGTAAGCTCTGGCCATCGTCTTTCAGCTCCAAAAAGTGTATTTCTACTGGTTGTGGGCAAAGTAAAACTTGTCCCCTAATCCCCCCTTCTGCAAAACTCGTGTAGATATTGTGTTATAAATTGTGCCTTCCTGTGTTATACTTATACTTATGCTAAAATCTTTATTCTATTCTACTGCTATTTATTTTATGTTCTTATTCTCATCTTTTCTTATTGTTGTTGCGTTGTATAGAAGGAACCTGCAAGTAAGCATTTTGTTGGTTGGCGTATACCATGTGTATCCCGTACATAGGACTCATACAACTTGAAATGTGAAACTAGATCAATGCACAGTCTTTAAAGCCAACACTTTGCCTTCAGGGAGTGTGTGTGTTTTATAATCACAAGTGAATAGACAAGAATATTAGAGTTGGTACTGAGTGCAATTAAAAGTTTGTGTAACCATTGACTTGCGGACATATTCAAATCTTTGAAGATGGCGCCCGACAGAGATGGTCGTCTCGCTTCGCGTTCTTAGGAAACTATGCAGTGTTTTTTTTTAATGTATTATTTCTTACACTGTTACCCCAGGAAATCTTAAGTCTTATTACATACAGCTGGGAAGAACTATTGGATATAAGAGCAACGTCAACTTACCAACATTTCGACCAGGAATACGACTTTCCCGAAGCGGATCCTCTGTTTGGACCACCACCCAGGACAATGGATCGGATCCCAGTAGGCTGACCTTACAATCAATGCCGATTGTAACTGGAAAGCATATATCCCGAGGCTGCATTTTTTGTAGCTGGGGATTTTAACAAAGCTAATCTAAAAACAATGCTCCCTAAATTTTATCAACATATCGAATGTGCGACCCAGGCAGGCAGCATTCTGGATCATTGCCGCTAACTTCCGCGACGCATACAAGGCCCTCCCTCACCCTCCTTTTGGCAATTCTGACCACGACTCCATTTTGTTGCTCCCAGCCTATCGACAGAAACTAAAACAGGAAACGCCTGTTCTCAGGTCTGTTCAGCGCTGGTCCGACCATTCGGATTCCACACTTCAAGATTGCTTCGATCACGTGGACTGGGATATGTTCCGGATAGCCTCAGACAACAACATTGATGTATACGCTGATTGGGTGAGCGAGTTTATTAGCAAGTGCATCAGTGATGTTGTACCCACGGTGACAATTAAAACCTTCCCCAACAAGAAACCGTGGATTGATGGCAGCATTTGCGCAAAACTGAAAGTGCGAACCACTACTTTCAATCATGGCAAGGCGACCCGAAACATGACCGAATACAAACAGTGTAGCTATTCCCTCCGCAAGGCAATCAAACAAGCCTAGCGTCAGTATCGAGACAAAGTAGAGTCGCAATTCAATGGCTCAGACACGAGACGTATGTGGCAGGGTCTACAGTATATATTCAATCAATCCCTGTCCCAGTCTGCTGTTCCCACATACTTCAAGAGGGCCACCATTGTTCCTGTTCCCAAGAAAGCTAAGGTAACTGAGCTAAACGACTATCACTCAGTAGCACTCAGTTCCATCATCATGAAGTGCTTTGAGAGACTAGTCAAGGATCATATCACCTCCACCCTACCTGACACCCTAGACCCACTCTAATTTGCTTACCTCCCCAATAGGTCCACAGACGACGCAATCGCAATCACACTGCACACTGCCCTAACCCATCTGGACAAGAGGAATAACTATGTAAGAATGCTGTTCATCGTTACAGCTCAGCATTTAACACCATAGTACCCTCCAAACTCATCATTAAGCTTGAGACCCTGGGTCTGAACCCCACCCTGTGCAACTGGGTCCTGGACTTCCTGACGGACTACCCCCAGGCAGTGAGGGTAGGAAACAACATCTCCACCCCACTGATCCTCAACACTGGGGCCCCACAAGGGTGCGTTCTCAGCCCTCTCCTGTACTCCCTATTCACCCATGACTGCGTAGTCATGCACGCCTCCAACTCAATCATCAAGTTTGCAGACAACACTATAGTGACATGCTTGATTACCAACAATGACGAGACGGCCTACAGGGAGGAGGTGAGGGCCCTCAGAGTGTGGTGTTAGGAAAATAACCTCACACTCAACATCAACAAAACAAAGAAGATGATTGTGGACTTCAGGAAACAGCAGAGGGAGCAACCCCCTATCCACATCGACGGGATAGCAGTGGAGAAGGTGGAAAGTTTTAAGTTCCTCGGCGTACACATCACAGACAAACTGAAATGGTCCACCCAGACAGACAGCGTGGTGAAGAAGGCGCAACAGCACCTGTCTTTTCACCAAAAACCCTCACAAACTTACAGAAGCACAATTGAGAGCATCCTGTCGGGCTGTATCACCGCCTGGTATGGCAACTGCTCCGCCCACAACCGTAAGGCTCTCCAGAGGGTAGTGAGGCCTGCACAACGCATCACCGGGGGAAAACTACCTGCCCTCCAGGACACCTACAGCACCCGATGTCACAGGAAGGCCAAAAAGATCATCAAGGACAACAACCACCCGAGCCATTGCCTGTTCACCCCGCTATTATCTAGAAGGCGAGGTCAGTGCAGGTGCATCAAAGCTTGGCTCAAGAGAATGAAAAACAGCTTCTATCTCAAGGTCATCAGACTGTTAAACAGCCATCACTAACACTGAGTGGCTGCTGCCAACATACTGACTCAATCTCTAGCCACTTTAATAATAAAAAATTGGATGTAATAAATATATATTATTAAAGTTACACGTGCACGCACGCACACACACACACTGAACGCTGTCCCCCTCTACATTTGATTTGTCACTCTAATTGCATTGTCTACATTGGCCACACCTTTGTAACCATGGGACCAGCTGAGATGACCGTTCAGCCTATAAATAGATGGTGGAATCCAGCCAGGCTTTCTGGCCCTCTTCTGCTTGACCTGACCTTCCTCTCCTCTCTCGCTCCTCTCTTCCCACCCTGGGTTTCTCTCCTTGGCTCATCTCAGTTAGTGAGATGGGGTTCTGACAGCAGCAGTCACGATCTTAATCAATGAGAGTATCGATGTAGCACTCATCTCTGCTGTACCCGGGGTCAATGAATTGGAACCCCATTCCCACAGTCTTTAGACAGTGTGTGTGTGTGTGTGTGTGTGTGTGTGTGTGTGTGTGTGTGTGTGTGTGTGTGTGTGTGTGTGTGTGTGTGTGTGTGTGTGTGTGTGTGTGTGTGTGTGTGTGTGTGTGTGTGTGTGTGTGTGTGTGTGTGTGTGTTTGTGTGTGCGCGCGCGCGTGTGCTTGTGCTTGTGTACGCGTGTCTGTACATGTCCCAGACAATTTCTGTCCACCTAAATAATGTGTTTCAGGACAAGCTTAACCTCGGGGGAGTCCTGCCATCATAGTGTGTAGAAATCCAGTGTCATACATTTATATTAGCTGATGTCTTATTGAACAAGCAGGGGACATTTACAAAGTGTCTAGCAGGATACAGTCGCCATAATGATCAGTTTGGGGAGGCAGAATCTCTTTGGTCATCTAAGATCAGAAGGCTCGGTCGTACATTTACATGTTATATTTCCCTACAGGCCCTGCTCTTTGATTCATCAAAGTATTCACAGGAGTTTTACAACATCTCAAACTTTGGGCAAATGGAACACTGGTATTTCAATGAGATAAATGATTTACAGCTGAGGGACTCTCGTAGAAGATGTATGAGAGCACTGCAGCGAAAAGGGCAACTTGATCATTTGATGATTTTATGGAGGTGATCTGCAGTATCTGGAGTACCATTTGATAAGAGGAGACTTGGCATGGTCAGACTACCAAGGGACTTCTCATTGTGCAGTTTAGTGCAGAGTGATGACATCTGACAAGTGAATAAAAGCGCATTGCACTGAAATAGATCTCTGTATATCTGCATTCTCCAGTTTGGTGTACACTTTCAAAGCAGCGACGCGCCACTGAGTTTGTCGGGAGTTGACTGTACTCTTATTATACTTTGATGTCAAAGGCTTTGGCAAACAAATGTCCCTCTCCACTGACAGTGTCACCGGGTAAAGGGTCCCTTTACGGCAGCCCCCCGCACCTCTCTGCTTCAGAGGGGTTGGGTTAAATGCAGAAGACACATTTCTGTTGAATGCATTCAGTTGTACTACTGACTAGGTATCCCCTTTACTTTCCCTTCTAAGAGGTCAATTACACCCTCTTCTACCTCTATAATCCAACATAACCATGCTTACTCTGCCCACTCCGTTGTGAAAGCATAAGCACTTTACATTCTACTTACAAATCTAGCATCATTGATGGTTGGCTGGTAATGGTACCCCTATTCCCTATAAATAGGCCCAGGTCAAAAGTAGTGCACTATAAGGCCAATAGTGTGCCATTTGGGATGCAGACTCTGTGACTCCCTCACTTCCCTCCTCAGTCAGGAGTTGTTTGAAGAGAGCAGGCGGTTTGTCCATCCACTGAGCATCTGTGCTGACCTCATCGGAGCATCTTCCTAACTCACTCTTTGTGTTATTAGAGAGCTGTCCAAAGTCAATTGTAACAGTACAAGAAGAACAACAACTAAATGAGAAGCATTCATTATTGAGCCGTCATCGTTGGTCCTCCTGGTCTTGCCAGAGTGGGAACGCATCAGTAGTTAACGGTGGCACCACTACCACAGGTTCTCTCTTGAAGTGTAACTTTGGCTCGAAAGTGATTTGTTATTTATGACTCAATGCAGCGTGGCTTTGTAGGAAACCCAGAAGGCTCAGATAGCTTTCCAAAAAGAAAGTGTCTGATGGACTGACTGGTTCCAAGTAAATAATGGTATGGAGGCCTAGGCTGGTTTCCTCTTCAGATCCTTAGTAAACAGCAGATGATGGTTAAAAGCACTCAGCAGAAGTGTGTCACCTCTCTGTACTCAGAAAATTGATAATTTCTCTGGTGAAAGTGACCATTACTGCTTTCTTCATACTTTCAAGGTAAGTGCCCATCATGAAGACAAGACAACACTGGGACAACACTGTGGCCCCCACCGTGATCTCGGGTGCATCACAATACTCTTAAGTGGTTTCTTCTCCTCGTCTCCTCTCCTTCATCTGCAAGGATGTGAAAGTACTAACCCGTATGACACCCAATGCTCGCTGACTGAATGCCCTCCATGGTAATAGCCAATGGCATTTCGACACATCACACAGGCTTGGAATGGCAACCAGATGCTGACAACACTGGCATGTCGACGTGTGTGTTTGTGTGATGGTCTGTGTGTTTGTGTGATGGTGTGTGTGCTTGTGAAGGTCTACGTGTATTTAGGTGTGTCCGTTCAGCTTTTATAGTCTTTTTCTCTCTATTGACACAAGCCTTGGCTGTATCCTGCAGATCAAAGAGCACTTAAAAGGCTGGAGGCAAACGTCCACTGAATGCTAAAGTCATGGTTGTGAATGGGGTGCGTGTCATGAATTTAAATCTTATGGCAATCGTACGGGTAATAGGATTCTGTCCCTTTCCCCATCTCCATGGGACTTACATATAGAGCTTTGAAATGCATGAGAGACAGAGGATTTCTATGTGGGAGAACAGTTTTGATCCACAGAAAGCAAGGAAACGCTGTCTTTGCTATGCAATGTAGCATGAGGGTGACGAGAGAGAGAGAGAGAGAGAGAGAGAGAGAGAGAGAGAGAGCAAAGCTACAGATTATGACTAAATGGGGGAGAGGTAAATTAATATGTCGAAAATAAACCATAAACCAGCAATGCTATATTATTTTTATTACATGGCAAAATCAGACAACTAGGTTAAGTTTCTATTTTAGCTTCCCTAATGTCTTTCCTCTAGCTGGGACAAAAAGTTAATCGGTTCCCAGTTATTATACTCTGGGGGAGAAATAATAGTTTTTCTTCTGGAATGAAATGTGTTTTGCACATCTGTAAATGACGAGATGATTGAAGACCTGGCTGTGCTGGAAGCTGGAGTCTGTATTTAAAGCAGTGGTCTGGAGTCTACACACACACACACACACACACACACACACACACACACACACACACATATATATATATATACATACATACATATACAGACACACTACACTCTAGACCACAGACAGAGAAGAGACAGAGTGGGGAAAGGAGGGGGAGGGGAGAGGAGAACAGGGTCTTCTTTAGGGATGTCTGGACAACTAATTCCACTGTCGTTATATAACCATATTTCTGTGTGTGTTGCTGTGTGAGACAGGCAGTCTTTCAGCATATGAATAGAACTACATCATATGCTGTGAACATTCAGAAAGCATTGATGTATTGATGAACAAGCTTTCATCTTGCAGGTAGAATTCAGGTCATAGCAAAAGCTTCAAACTATTGCAGATGAAAGGGGGGGGGGGTGTAAAAGACAGCGCTTTTCTGGCCTGCTCACACACCAGCACCTCACCTTATGAGGCCCAGAAGCACAGAGAAGCCAGAGACACGCACACACACAGTGGTGTAAAGTACTTAAGTAAATATACTTTAAAGTACTACTTAAGTTGTTTTTGGGGGTATCTTTACTTTAATTACTATTTATATTTTGGACTACTTTTACTTCACTACATTCATAATGAAAATGTTGTCATTTTTACTCCATACATTTTCCTTGACACCCAAAAGTACTTTTAGCAGGTGTCACGTTCTGACCTTAGTTCCTTTGTTTTGTCTTTTGTTTTAGTATGGTCAGGGCGTGAGTTTGGGTGGGTTGTCTATGTTAGTTTTTCTATGATTTTCTATTTCTGTGTTTGGCCTGATATGGTTCTCAATCAGAGGCCGCTGTCAATCGTTGTCCCATATTTAGGTAGCCTGTTTTCGATTGTGTTTTGTGGGTGGTTGTTTTCAGTCTTTGTGTGTCTGCACCAGGCAGAACTGTTTTGGTTGTTTGTTATTCAGTGTTCAGTTTTCATTAAATAAGACGAACACTTGCTGCGCTTTGGTCCTCACCTTCTTCCTCCGACAGCAGGACAGAAAATGCTCCAATTTGCACACTTATCAAGAGAACATCCCTGGTCATCCCTACTGCCTCTGATCTGTCGGACTCACTTAACACACATGCTTTGTTTGTAAATTATGTGTTGGAGCGTGACCCTGGCTATCCGTAAATAAAACAAATGTAATTGTGCCGTCTGGTTTGCTTAAGTTTAAGGAATTTTATATTATTTGTACTTTTACTTTTGATACTTAACTATATTTTAGCAACTACATTTACTTTTGACATTTGTGTATATTTAAAACCAAATACTTTTAGAGTTTTGTTCAAGTAGTATTTTACTGGGTGACTTTCACTTTTACTTAAGTCATTTTCTATTAAGGTATCTTTACTTTTAATCCAGTATGACAATTGAGTACTTTTTCCACCACTGCACACACACACACACACATACACACACACTCACACGCACACCCACACAAATACGCACACAACTTTCCCAGGGGAACAGCTTTACTCCCAGAGGTTCTCCCTCCAGCTATTTGGAACTGTGTGAGGGAACCGGTCTGTAACAGGTCTGTGAGGTCTGGGTATATGGCATGCAAACCATCGGAAAATGGAGCCGCCACACTGTGACACAGGCTAGAACCTGCCTCCTCTTTATGAGTCAATCCATCAAACTACAACCTGTCAAGAGTAATAACTCACCAAATACATACACTACATGACCAAAAATATGTGGACACCTGCTCGTCGAACATCTTATTCCAAAATCATGGGCATTTATATAGATTTGGTCCCGCCTTCGCTGGTACCACAGCTTCCACTCTTCTGGGAAGGCTTTCCACTAGATGTTGGAACATTGCTGCGAGGACTTGCTACCATTCAGCCACAAGTGCATTAGTGAGGTCGGGCACGGATGTTGGGTCGATTAGGACTGGCTCGTAGTCGGCGTTCCAATTCATCCCAAAGGTGTCCGATGGGGTTGAGGTCAGGGCTCTATGCAGGCCAGTCAAGTTCTTCCACACCGATCTCGACAAACCATTTCTGTATGGACCTCGCTTTGTTCCTACTGAAACAGGAAAAGGCCTTCCTCAAACTGTTTCCACAAAGTTGGAAACACAGAATAATCTAGAATGCTGTAGCATTAAGATTTCCCATAACTGGAACTAAATTGGCACAATGCATTCGGGCAGGTAGCATTCGCCAAAACCAGATACGTCCGTTGGACTGCCAGATGGTGAAGCGTGATTCATTGTTCCAGAGTCCAATGGTGGCAAGCTTTACACAGCTTGAGCTGACACTTGGAATTGCACATGGTGATCTTAGGCTTGTGTGCGGCTGCTTGGCCATGGAAACCCATTTCATGAAGGTCCAGACGAACAGTTATTGTGCTGACGTTGCTTCCAGAGGTAGTTTGGAACTCGGTAGTGAGAGTTGCAACCCGAGGACAGATGATTTTTTCAGCACTCGGCTGTCCCGTCATGTGAGCTTGTGTGGCCTACCACTTCGCGGCTGAGCCATTGTTGCTCCTAGACGTTTCCACTTCACAATAACAGCACTTACAGTTGTCCGGGGCAGCTCTAGCAGGGCAGAAATTTGACGAACTGACTTGTTGGAAAGGTGGCCTCCTATGACAGTGCCATGTTTAAAGTCACTGGCCTCTTCAGTAAGGCCAGTCTACTGCTAATGTTTGTCTATGGAGATTGCATGGCTTTGTGCTCGATTTTATACACCTGTCAGCAACGGGTGTGGCTGAACAAGCCAAATCCACTAATTTGAAGGGATGTACACATACTTTTGTATATATAGTGTACATGTACATACAAAATATATGAGGAAAAGGTCAAACAAAGAAGAATCACAGAGCTGAATAATATCCTTGACTCCAATAATGTTTCCCCTCCAAATCTTAATACAATCATTCTTAATGTCCCTGGACAGTGGTCAAAAACCTGTTAAGAACATCTCTTTGACCACCGCGGACAGTCAATTGCCCTCCAATTTCACTTTGAATCTCACGCATGATAACAAAAGACAGAGAGCTATGATTAGCCATGGTGTGTAGAGAGGCTTTAGTTAAAGAGGGAAATTAGCTCTTAACAAGAGGAGAGAATAGGGAGCGTGTGTAGGGCATTTGTACCACTCAGTACCACTGCAAAATGAGTCTATGTAATTCCTCTATTTACATAAGGGGTCATAATGGGCGCGCAACTCCATTAATCTTCCCCCAATTTAATTAATATTTGTGGTGACAGGATATTTCCTGTAGGAACCATTATTATATAACACTGCTGAGGAAACAGGCCAGGGCAGAGCAGGCTAATAAGCACTGAGCCTATAGTTAGTTGATGATATGGAGTGAAGCTAAATACAAATAAATTTAAAACAAAAGCATGTATTTTTAAGTGAGCATAGGCATTGGTTTGAAGTCGAAAAAGAAAGGAAATTCCCATTTTTCCAGTTTACTCTAAATTGCTTTGTGTTTTTTTCTTCTCTCTGGAAAATCAGCTGTTAATATTAAATAAACAATAAGAACTACATTCATTCAGTTGCCATTTGTCATTATTGTTTACTATTACTTATTTGTTATTGCTGTGTTGTGCCGTATTACAATGCTGTATTTAAATGTTGCATCATCACCTTCCGGTGTAAAAACTATGGAAATGAAAAACAAAGTGAGTGAGAATAGGTGAATAGGCATTGGTTTGAAGTCGAAAAATCAAGGAAATTCACGAGTACCACAATGCCTATTCCAACCATGCTCTACAAAGGTTTTCCATCACACAGCTTTGACCTACTATAGTAGCTATGTTGCTATTGTACTTCAAATGATGTGTAGGCAGGTTGCTTAGGATTCAAACCTTCTCAAACAGTCATTGTCAAAAATGCTACAAAAATGCTTCATCATTGTTTCTTAATGGACAGAAATGTGCACTTTATGGATGTTCAAGTCTGGTTTTAATCTAACGTCTAGAATTTAAGCTAGGTAGCCGCAAGAAATACTCTTAAAACTCAATTGCGAACGACCCTGTTAGAAAAATCCAGAATGTGGTTCTCGGTAACGGACAGACAGCTCATGACAAGGGGCGGGAGTGTATTGTTTATCTTCATTCAAGTTGATTTGCTAATTTTCATCGAGATTGGTGTCAAATTGGCTTAAATATGAGAGTAGGGAGATTTGAATTTAACATATTTGAATTCAAACAATACCTACATAGAAACAACTATTGTCACATCTATAATGTCAATGAGCGAAGCTAGCTGGGTGAGGAATAGAACTTGATGTCAATGGTATGGAGTGAAGCTAGCTAGTCAAGCTAAGGAACTTGATGTCAATAGTATGGAGTGAAGCTAGCTAGTCAAGCTAAGGAACTTGATGTCAATAGTATGGAGTGAAGCTAGCTAGTCAAGCTAAGGAACTTGATGTCAATAGTATGGAGTGAAGCTAGCTAATCAAGCTAAGGAACTTGATGTCAATAGTATGGAGTGAAGCTAGCTAGTCAAGCTAAGGAACTTGATGTCAAAAGTATGGAGTGAAGCTAGCTAGTCAAGCTAAGGAACTTGATGTCAATAGTATGGAGTGAAGCTAGCTAGTCAAGCTAAGGAACTTGATGTCAATAGTATGGAGTGGCAGTAAGGAAGCTTGTGAAAATCAAGATGGCGCCAACAGAGAAGGGTGACATCTTACGAGTTCCAACGCAACTTATATAGCTATATAGTGACTTTTAGCGTGTTTATCTTTACTTTTCTTGTCCAGAAAGTTCATACTATTATCACATATGACCGCCAAACACTTGACTAACCTTGATTTTGACTTCAAATACGACTTCAACTCTGACTCAGCTGTTCCACTTCTCATACCGGACCCTATTCATTTGCAAATGTCCAGTCACTCGGGAATAAGATCGATGAGCTTAATTCGAGAGTCTCCTATCAGAGAGACATGATACGCTGAAATATGATGTGTTTTACTGAAATGTGGCTGGATGATGATCCTATGCACGTATTACTAGGTGGATTCGCCATACAGGGCCAGGATCAGCGGGTGGCTTTTGGAAAGAGGAAGTGTTTATTCTGGTGTGCTGCTTCAAGTGTGAAGAACATCTGGAGCTTTTGCTCATCCGATATAGAATACCTCATGTTAAACTGCGGACTCTTTAATCTACTAATAAAGTTCTCATCCGTGACTATTTGTTATTTAACTAGGCAAGTCAAGTAAGAACAAATTCTCATTTACAATGACGGCCTACACCGGCCAAACCCGGACGACGCTGGACCAATTGTGTACCACCCTATGGGACTCCCAATCGCGGCCGGTTGTGATACAGCCTGGATTCGAACCAGGATGTATGTAGTGACACCTTTAGCACTGAGATGCAGTGCCTTCGACCGCTGCACCATTCACTGCGTCACAGGCTTCATCAATAAGTGCAGACAAGAAAACCCACCACGACCAGACATTAAGATGAAACATACAAGATGAACTGGCACAGAGAGACAGGAAACACAGGGATAAATACACTGGGGAAAATAAGTGACACCTGGAGGGGGTGGAGACAATCACAGGGACAGGTGAAACAGATCAGGGCGTGACATATACAGTGGGGCAAAAATGTATTTAGTCAGCCACCAATTGTGCAAGTTCTCCCACTTAAAAAGATGAGAGAGGCCTGTAATTTTCATCATAGGTACACTTCAACTATGACAGACAAAATGAGGGGAAAAAATCAAAGAAAAATCAAATAAAAAATCCAGAAAATCACATTGTAGGATTTTTTATGAATTTATTTGCAAATTATGGTGGAAAATAAGTATTTGGTCACCTACAAACAAGCAAGATTTCTGGCTCTCACAGACCTGTAACTTCTTCTTTAAGAGGCTCCTCTGTCCTCCACTCGTTACCTGTATTAATGGCACCTGTTTGAACTTGTTATCAGTATAAAAGACACCTGTCCACAACCTCAGTCACACTCCAAACTCCACTATGGCCAAGACCAAAGAGCTGTCAAAGGACACCAGAAACAAAATTGCAGACCTGCACCAGGCTGGGAAGACTGAATCTGCAATAGGTAAGCAGCTTGGTTTGAAGAAATCAACTGTGGGAGCAATTATTAGGAAATGGAAGACATACAAGACCACTGATAATCTCCCTCGATCTGGGGCTCCACGCAAGATCTCACCCCGTGGGTTCAAAATGATCACAAGAACGGTGAGCAAAAATCCCAGAACCACACGGGGGGACCTAGTGTATGACCTGCAGAGAGCTGGGACCAAAGTAACAAAGCCTACCATCAGTAACACACTACGCTGCCAGGGACTCAAATCCTGCAGTGCCAGACGTGTCCCCCTGCTTAAGCCAGTACATGTCCAGGCCCGTCTGAAGTTTGCTAGAGAGCATTTGGATGATCCAGAAGAAGATTGGGAGAATGTCATATGGTCAGATGAAACCAAAATATAACTTTTGGGAAAAACTCAACTCGTCGTGTTTGGAGGACAAAGAATGCTGAGTTGCATCCAAAGAACACCATACTTACTGTGAAGCATGAGGGTGGAAACATCATGCTTTGGGGCTGTTTTTCTGCAAAGGGACCAGGACGACTGATCCGTATAAAGGAAAGAATGAATGGGACCATGTATCGTGAGAAAACCTCCTTACATCAGCAAGGGCATTGAAGATGAAACGTGGCTGGGTCTTTCAGCATGACAATGATCCCAAAATAAATTCATTAAAAATCCTACAATGTGATTTCTGGATTTTTTTCCCTCATTTTGTCTGTCATAGTTGAAGTGTACCTATGATGAAAATTACAGGCCTCTCTCATCTTTTTAAGTGGGAGAACTCGCACAATTGGTGGCTGACTAAATCCTTTTTTTGCCACACTAAACGTACATATATTAGAAAAATAAAACATTTTGTAAATAATATGATTAATATTATTTTAAACACTTCTACATTAATGTGGATGCTACCATGATTATGGATCATTTTGAATGAATCAATTCAAAACTAATCAATCTGTATTTCTCACATGTGCCAAATACAACAAGTGTAGACCTTACGGTGAATGGTTACTTGATAGTAGCTGGACCTGGGTTCAAGTCCCAGTTGGGGCTACCATCTGAATTTGCTGCAATATATTCCTCACAGTACACTAAATCCAGCGCTATTTTTTGCTGCTTCTTCAGTCAAAGAAAAAGGGATCATTCTCTTATCCTCCCTGAGGGCTTTGTGTTTGTTCCCTGGTAATACGGGTTAAAGTCTCTCAGCTCTACATGAAAAGAATCATCAGTCGGTAACAGCAGATCAGTAGTCTCAGGCCTGCACAACCCCTTGGCAGTCAAAAGCTGGTTGTCATACACGATGGGAAGTGACATTTATTGTTGCATTGTGGCTAAGAGGTGATGACACTGACAGGCAGTGTTATGTTGTTGACAACAGGATCTCTCTATGGAGAGATGAGACAGGAGAGGGGATATGGCTGGTGTTGAGCCCAGAAGCAGTGCTTATCTGTACAGATTACCTCCACATGAGTCTCCGACTCCATCTTAAATGTAATTTAGTTTCGCCCAAATGTAGTGCACTACTTTTGACTGAGTCTATGTGGCTGACAAAAGTAGTGCACTTAATATAGGGTGTCATTTGTAATTTGTCCTGAAACTTATGACAACATACTCTAAAATGAAGTGTCCTATGCCAAAAAACAAGCAACTCCCCCACACTCGGGAATGGGTCAGACTGGAGTTCTGTAGAATGAGGTTCCTTGGTGATATTTGGTGTCTAGACACATCTACATGACCACACTTGACTACTGTGACGGAGAAGTCTCTCCCGAGACACACACGAGCCCCTTTGATGTGGAAACGATAGTGCTTGGCCTGTCTGTCATGTTCTGACCGTAGTTCCTTTTTTATGTCTTTATTTTAGTTGGTCAGGGCGTGAGTTGGGGTGGGCATTCTATGTTGTTTTTCTATGTTTTGTTCTGTTGTTATATTTCTATGTGTTTGGTCTAGTATGGTTCTCAATCAGAGGCAGGTGTCAGTCGTTGTCTCTGATTAGGAGCCATATTTAGGTGGCCTGTTTTCTATTGTGTTTCGTGGGTGGTTGTATCCTGTGTTAGTGTTTTGACCATACGGGACTGTTTTGGTTGTTTGCTTTTGTTATTTTGTTCAGTGTGGTGTTGATTTATTAAATGTATCATTATGGACACTTACCACGCTGCACATTGGTCTGATCCTTGCTCTCCTCCTCCTCTGAAGAGGAATTCCGTTACAGAACCACCCACCACTCAAGGACCAAGCAGCGTGGTAACGGGCAGCAGCAGAAATCTCGGGACTCCTGGACATGGGAGGAGATTCTGGACGGCAAGGGACCCTGGGCACAGGCTGGGGAATATCGCCGCCCCAAGGCAGAGCTGGAGGCAGCGAAAGCTGAGAGGCGGCGATATGAGGAGGCAGCACGGCAGCGCGGCTGGGACGAGAGGCAGCCCCAAAAATGTATTGGGGAGGCACACGGGGAGTGTGGCTAAGTCAGGTAGGAGACCTGCACCAACTCCCCGTGCTTACCGTGGAGAGATGGACCGGGCAGGCACCGTGTTATGCCTTGAGGCACACGGTGTCCCCGGTGCGCAGGCATAGCCCGGTGCGTTACAGTACAACGCCTCATATCGGCCGGGCTAGAGTGGGCATCGAGCCAGATGCCATGAAGCCGGCTCAGCGCATCTGGTCCCCAGTGCGTCTCCTCGGGCTGGGGTACATGGCACCAGCCCTACGCATGGTGTCCCCGGTTCGCCAGCACAGCCCAGAGCGTTCGATTCCACCTCACCGCACTGGCCTGGCTACAGGGAGTATCCAACCAGGTAGGGTTGTACAGGCTCGGTGCTCAAGACCTCCAGTGCGCCTCCATGGTCCGGTCTATCCGGTGCCTCCTTCACCCACCAGCCCTCCGGTGGCAGCACCCCGCACAAGGCTAACTCTCCGTCTCCTCCCTGCAGGTGCTCCCACCTGTCCAGCACTGCCGGAGTCTCCCTCCTGTCCAGCGCTGCCGGAGTCTCCCTCCTGTCCAGCGCTGCCGGAGTCTCCCTCCTGTCCAGCGCTGCCGGAGTCTCCCTCCTGTCCAGCGCTGCCGGAGTCTCCCTCCTGTCCAGCGCTGCCGAAGTCTACCTCCTGTCCAGCGCTGCCGGAGTTTCCCTCCTGTCCTGAGCTGCCGGAGTCTCCCTCCTGTCCTGAGCTGCCGGAGTCTCCCTCCTGTCCTGAGCTGCCGGAATCGCCTTTCACTCCGGAACTACCAGAGTCTCCCGCCTGTCCGGTTATGCCGGAATCTCCCGTCCATTCGGGACCCGTTGCTAGGGACCCCAATCCAGGGTCGGTAGCCAGGGTCGCCACTCCTAAGGTGCCACATAAGTGGGCCGAGACTATGGTGGAGTGGGGTCCACGTCCCGCTACAGAGCCGCCACCACGGTAAATGCCCACCCAGACAGTCCCCTATAGGTTCAGGTTTTGCGGCCGGAGTCCACACCTTTGGGGGGGGGGGGTACTGTCACATTCTGACCTTAGTTCCTTTTTGTCTTAATTTTAGTTGGTCAGGGCGTGAGTTGGGGTGGGCATTCTGTTGTTTTTCTATGTTTTGTTCTGTTATATTTCTATGTGTTTGGTCTAGTATGGTTCTCAATCAGAGGCAGGTGTCAGTCGTTGTCTCTGATTGGGAGTCATATTTAGGTAGCCTGTTTTCTATTGTGTTTTGTGGGTGGTTGTATCCTGTGTTAGTGTTTTCACCATACGGGACTGTTTTGGTTGTTTGCTTTTACTTTTGTTATTTTGTTCAGTGTTCTGTTGATTTATTAAATGTATCATTATGGACACTTACCACGCTGCACATTGGTCTGATCCCTGCTACTCCTCCTCTGAAGAAGAGGAATTATGTTACACTGTCATACAGTACACACACACAAGCACATACACACCCACACCGGTTTCCTTGGATACAAAGAACAAAACTTGTTTACTTCTTCAGCAACATATGCATAGCCACTTTAACTCTAGTAGCTACATGTACATGTTACCTCAATTACCTCGACTAACTTGCCCCCGCACCCGACTCTGTACCGGTACCCCTTGAACAGTGGCTTGCGAAAGTATTCACCCCCCTTGGCATTTTTCCTATTTTGTTGGCTTACAACCTGGAATTAAAATTGATTTTGGGGGGGGGGATATGTATCATTTGATTTACACAAAATGCCTACCACTTTGAAGATGCAACATATTTTTCATTGTGAAACAAACAAGAAATAAGACATAAAAACTGAACTCGAGCGTGCATAACTATTCACCCCCCCAAAGTCAATACTGTCACGTCCTGACCTTAGTTTCCTTTTTATGTCTCTATTTTAGTTTGGTCAGGGCGTGAGTTGGGGTGGGCATTATACAGTATGTTTTTGTTCTGTGTTTGGCCTGGTATGGTTCCCAATCAGAGGCAGCTGTCAATCGTTGTCTCTGAGAACCATACTTAGGCAGCCTGTTTTCCCACTATGGGTGGTGGGTAGTTGTTTTCTGTGTCTGTCTTTCACCATACAGAACTTTGGTTATTTTGTATTCAGTGTTCAGTTATATTGAATTAAAATGGACACTTACCACGCTGCGTTTTGGTCTTATCTTTCCTACTCCTCATCAGATGAAGATGATCATTACAAATACTTTGTAGAGATACCTTTTGCAGCAATTACAGCTGCAAGTCTCTTGGCGTATGTCTCTATAAGCTTGCTGGTGTACAGCAATATTTAAGTCATACCACAGATTCTCAATTGGATTAAGGTCTGGGCTTTGACTAGGCCATTGCAAGACATATAAATGTTTCCCCTTAAACCACTCAAGTGTTGCTTTAGCAGAATGCTTAGGGTCATTGTCCTGATGGGAGGTGAACCTCTGTCCCAGTCTCAAATCTCTGGAAGACTGAAACAGCTTTCTCTCAATAAATTCCCTGTATTTAGTGCCATCCCTCATTCCTTCAATTCTGACCAGTTTCCCAGTCCCTGCGCATGAACATGGTGTTGACATGCTGATTAATGCCCTCCTTGCCTGGTCTGTGAGTTTTGGTGGGCGGCTCCCTCTTGGCAGGTTTGTTGTGGTGCCATATTCTTTCAATTTTTTTCATAAGGGGTTTAATGGTGCTCTTTGCGAAGTTCAAAGTTTCTGATATTTTTTCTTCACCCAACCCTGATCTGTACTTCTCCACAACTTTGTCCCTGAACTGCTTGGATAGCTCCTTGGACTTCATAGTGCCGCTTGCTTGGTGGTGCACCATTCTTAGTGGTGTTGCAGACTTACAAAGACCTCTACATGCTTTGTAAGTTGGAAAACCTGCAAAATCGGCAGTGTATCAAATACTTGTTCTCCCCACTGTATATACTGAGATCCCGTGACAGATCATTTGACACTTTATTTAGCTAATTATGTGACTTCTGAAGGAAATTGGTTGCACCAGATCTTATTTAGGGGCTTCATAGCACTTTTCCATTTTTTATGTTTTCACAACATATCTTGTGTTTTCAAATTTTTCTTGAAACAAGTTATTTTTTAAATTTCCCTTTACCAATTTTGACTATTTTGTGTATGTCCATTACATGAAATCCAAATAAAAATCGAATTAAATGACATGTTGTAATGCAACAAAATAGGAAAAACGTCAAGGGTGGTGAATACTTTTACACTGTAAATAGCCTCGCTACTGTTATTTTACTGCTGCTCTTGAACTATTTGTTATTTCTCACTTATTTTTCTTAAAACTGCATTGTTGGTTAAAGGATTGTAAGTGAACATTTCACTGTAAGGTCTACCTGTTGTATTCGGCGCATGTGACAAATAACATTTTATTTTATTTTATTTGATACAAACCACAAACACATCCGTGCTAATGTGTGATCAGTGCTGATTTAAACTGCAATAGTGTGTTTTTCTGCTGTAAATACTTCCACCCCAACAAAACCATTAGGAAAAGCCAATTACAGTGAGAATGATTAGCAATGTTTCTCTCTCTCATTTTCTGCTTTCCTCAGCAGCTGTTCAGCCTGCTCTGTCTGATATGAATCATGTTAGAGCCAGATGCTCCATACCACCGGATTGATTAGGGAGTAATGGCTCAGCGCAGAGCAGTAGTAGTGTGTGTGTGGGGTGTGTGGCCGTGTGCATGCGTGCATTGTCACGGCCGTCAAAAGAAGTGGACCAAACGGCAGCGTGGTGAGCGTACATTTTATTTTACTTGAAAATGTCGCCAACAAACGAAAGCCACAACCGTGAAGCTTACAGGGCTATAGTGCCACAAACAAAGTTGACTACCCTTCACTGAAAGGAGGGAAAAAGGGCTACCTAAGTATGAATCCCAATCAGAGACAACGATAGACAGCTGTCCCTGATTGAGAACCATACCCGGCCAAAACATAGAAATTAAGAAACCTAGAAAACAAAAAATAGAATGCCCACCCCACTTCACACCCTGACCTAACCAAATAGAGAAATAAAATGGCTCTCTAAGGTCAGGGCGTGTCATGCATGGTGTTATGAATCTGCACAATGTGCGTGTATAGGAGTTGCCAAGGCATTCACAAAGAAATTCACAATCCATTGGGAACAGGTTAAAGTGTCTTTTAGGTGTTCCAACATTCCCAACACATATTCCCTCTAGGGCTGTCATTCACTTACCCTTCTGTGGGAATGTTTTCCTCATCAGCCAACATTAGTATTCAAGCACACTACTTTTTTAGCATTGAACGACAACACACGGGAACACCAAGGTTATCTATGGGTGTGCTCGTAAATTCAATCTGGAGTGCTGGAGTGAGCTCAGAGTGCGTTCGTAAATTCAGAGCGTTGTCACATTGTCCATTCATAAGATCAGAGCGTTTCGCTGTCAGAGCGTCCAGAGCACACTAATGGATGCTCTGCCCGAGAAGTAGGGTTGATCCAAGCATTCTGACCTCACAACAGCAGTCAAGCAACCAAGCTACCTGGCTAACGTTGGCTAGCTACTTCCAGACACAAATGAGAGAACATCTCACTCTGACCATTTTTCTCTCCCTAGCAGAGCTGGTTAGGCTGTTTCATGTTATCCAGTGCTGTGCTGCTTGCAACAATTTAAGCTTTCATGCCGACATTTACTGACACCGGTCATATTCAACGGATGTTGAGCGTTTGTAAATTCATCAGTTATTCTGCGCTCTGGCACACTCAGACGAGAGTGCTCTGAAATCAGAGTAGAGGGCCAAAGAACATTTACAAACACACCCTATGTCTCTCTAGCTATAGCTCTATAATCATAGTCATTCTAATTCTATGCCTATAACACCCAAGTCATCCACCGTTGGTCAGTTCAGATATGACTGTATAGTGTGAAGCTGAAATACTGGCGTGGCCGTTTGAGGAAGCGTTTGACTCTCATCTCATGGCGAAGCTATATGGAAATAACTGAGGCAGGATCTGTGTGTGTGTGTGTGTGTGTGTGTGTGTGTGTGTGTGTGTGTGTGTGTGTGTGTGTGTGTGTGTGTGTGTGTTTTACAGGGATAGAGAGAGGGATGGAAATGAACAGGGAGGTGTAAATTGCCAGTCTGCTTTATGGGACTGGCCCCAAAGTAAGCTAGGAGAAATGGAAGAGGAGTGGGGGGGAGGGGGGGGGGGGGGGGGGTGTTATGGCCTGTGAAGGGGCTAAACTGCCCATTCCACTTCTCACAGATGGGGCTCATGCAAAACAGGACCGTTTCTTCTCCAGCCTCCCAGGCTAAAAGCCCCATTGATCCAACATGTTACCAACATGTATTACAGAGCAGGGAGAGAGAGACAGGGATGTAGGAGGGCGGATAAGGAGTGATATAAAGTAGTACATGGGGGGGAGGGGGGGGGGGGTAGGAGAGGGATTGCAGGGTAAAGGTAAGTCAAGGCAGGAGTTCAGGGGCATGCAAATTAGCAGCAACACAAGACCTTGGACTGGAGAACACTGTGTGGGCTGGTCTTAATCTCAGGTGGAAGTTGCCTCAAAACATTGAGAAATAGCATTGCTTTCGCAACTAATTAGGAACATCAGGTTAGTTTACCGTATTCTGTTCTCACCCAGGGGTTTTGAAGAGTGTTGAACGTTCTGCCTCAGTGGTTTCCTGTGGTGTCTCATCAACTGCCACCCGGGACAATACAGCCCACAGCTACACTCGTAGCCCATTACTCACATTACACCAGATTCACACCTTCTAAGATGCCATGTTTTATTCATCTCTAGAGATTAGGCGTCTATAAAGACATCGAGCCGTTGCCTTGGGAGACAAACATGGAAATTAAATGATTACGCATCTTAATCAGCCTTGTTATCTCCACTGCCCAGTTATCTTCAATCCCTAGTAAACACACGCATGTGCGCGCACACATGGATGTATGTGGATAGTGTTCCCTATCTAATGCACTCTAATCAGTCCACACAACACACATATGTACACGCACAAACACACGTATGCATGTACAGACAGACACAAACATATTCCTTTTTGATATTGGCTGATGGAGATAGATGTTGGTAAGCAATGCCGACAGTATCTGCGTTATCCTGTGTGTGTGTGTGTGTGTGTGTGTGTGTGTGTGTGTGTGTGTGTGTGTGTGTGTGTGTGTGTGTGTGTGTGTCAATCAGGGCCTCTCGCTGCCCCATTGGTATGCAGGTCTGCTTATCCCCCTGAGGACAGTGGGAGTGTGAGATAAGGTACAGGGTACCTCAGTATACTGTCGGCATTGCTTACCAACATCAATTACCACCCAGCCATGGAATACTAAAAAGTATATGTTTATGTGTCTGTCCATGTGTGTGTCTGTCCGTGTGTGTGTGTGTGTGTGTGTGTGTGTGAGTGAGGATCTAAGGGCAGCCCATGATATGTGGTCAATCTCTGGCTGTAACCATGCTCCCCTCTCCCCTCCTCTGACCGTGGTCTGGTTCCCTGTTTAGTACAGGATGGATGAAAGGAAGAACGAAGAGGTCTGTTATCTCTTATTGTAAATCTGTGCTTCTGCAGACCTCTCCTCTGTGTTCAGTATTGAAGACATGTTTCTTCTCTACAACTCTCCAACACCACTCTGCCCTCACCCTTTCAAAAACTCAAACAACATATATTTCCTTCCTTCCCTCCCTCCCTCCCTCCCTCCCTCCCTCCCTCCCTCCCTCCCTCCCTCCCTCCCTCCCTCCCTCCCTCCCTCCCTCCCTCCCCTCTCCTGCTCCTTCACCTCTCCCCTCTCTATTTTATCCTGTTTTTACTCAGGAGTGTTCCATGTAGGGCACCCAGCCTTTCTTCAAACAGAATGTGTTTCCCTCTCTCTCTCTCTCTCTCTCTCTCTCTCTCGCTCTCTCTCTCTCTCTCTCTCTCTCTCTCGGCAGCGTGCTGTGGTCTCCTCTGGCAGGTTGTGGAAAATAATGACTGATTAGGTGGGCTAGCTGCTGGTTTCCCCTCCTTAACTTCCTCTCTGACTGTGTCCAGAGCTCAAACCTTTAACTTTCCCCACAAGGTTTTTGGGGTAGTAGACGTCATCGGCTGGCTTGTTTTGAGGCTGTCACTCAAAACAATGACTACGTAGTTCAGACTTGAGAAAACCAGTGTGCGTGACTACACACAAGCAGCAAAGTAGTTTAAGAAACTACTTGTGAGGGAATCCTGTCCTGCCTGAGGAGCTCAGCAAGAGTCTTTGTGTGTCAGACCTACAGCGTTTCTCTGGATTAATAGACTGCGGAAAGATCAATGTTGAGGGGCAAATGAGCTGTAAAATAAGAAACTGAGAAGAAAAGAGAGGTTTTCTGCAACTGATGTCACTTTTTATACTGTAACTTTTTACCTCGCATTAACCAGCTATCAGGGTAAATTGTATTAGTCATGCACAATTTCACAATGTTCTGCACATTTCTTTTTGTCTCGAGTGATAGAAATTGGGCCTGACACTGGCCTGTAGGTTGTTGCAAGTGTAATGTTTGGGAAAATTAGAACCAAAGCCATATTCAGATGCATTGGAAAAATGGAAATATGAAATGCAAGGTCAATCTTTTTCAAAGGGACGAAAAGTTAAGCATCGACTCGTTGCCCCTCTCCGGAGTCAAACATTAAAATTCATCTATCGACCCAAAACGTCTTGACAAGCGTCTGAATTTAATTTAAGATGTTCTCTCAGTGGTTCCCCTGGCGCTATAGAATCAATGATATTTAATTCCGTGTTAAAGATTTTGTACAGGGAATAGTTATTCAAAGCGGAAGTCACAATCACCCGAGGTAGCAATCCACCAGCTGGTTGTGTATCCAGCCTTTAGCATGTATGACCTATTAGCGGATTAGTGGATCCAAGTCATCCAGTCCTGGGTCCGTGTCCATAAAGCATCTCAGAGCAGAAGTGCTGATCTAGGCTCAGGTCGCCCGTCTCCATGTAATGTTATTCATAAAGATCTAAAGGGTTAAACTAATCTCAGATCAGCACTCCTACTCCGAGATGCTTTTAACACCGGCCCCGAGAGATTGGCGGTGAATCTGTATTTGTGTTGTTGGTGTCTCTCTTACAGCCTAATCGACTCTCCGCTCCACGATGCAGCTGTGGATTTCTCATCACCATTAGTTCATGAGAGGGGGAGGTGTGAACCTCCATAGTGGTGGTGTGTTGAGTCTCAGCTGGCTTGACTACAGTAGCATTATACCTCGGCTGTGGTTCACTTTCTGCTGTTACTAGGAGCTAATGACATCTGTGTTCTTAGCCTTTGATAGCTTGCTGCTGTACAGACTACACATACTAGTCAACAGGCCTGGGCTCAAATTTGACTTGAAATAATACTTAATTTGGGCTTGATTGAGCTGGTTTGGTGCCACGGAACCAATGGAACGGTTGCAAAACCATCCACATGTGTGTGTTCCTGTGAGCTCTGATGTGACATCCTCTGTATTTTATTGGCTCTCATACAATATATCTGATAAGCTGGAAGATTGGCCGATCAAGTCTCCTCTCATTAATATTTGTCATATGTGCCTGAGTGGTCCAGGAAATGACTATAGAACTGAAATAAAGTAGTTACAGTTGTCTGTGTCTTCCGAGGTACGAGCGAAGAATTCAAATTGCGTTCCCACCCGAGAGCCAGAAAGTGATGCATTGCTGCGTGTGTCTACTGTAATGTTTTACTGCTGCTTTCGTTGTCTCGACCCCAAAGATTGAATCTACATTTTCAGCACTGTGAGGTTCTTGTTGTCCGGGTACACAGAAGGGACTCTGTATGGTGAATCTGCTCCAGCAACACAAAGCTTTGTTGTGATCCGAAGGAATTGTAAATTAAAACCCTGGTTAGACCCTTGCCAGAGAGAAATGAGAAGTGCACACACATACAATTATATGAGAATACACACCTCATTCTGGGCCAGTACCTAACTTTAGTAGCCTGATCATACATTCATAAATATGGTAATTCGGATTTAATGAATACCAACGACATTGTCATAACCACAATATCTTGGGCTACATGCCTCGCTTAAGCAAAGAGAACGTGGGTGTTATCTGAGGTTACTCGAGCAATTGAAAGTATTTCTGCAGTTGATGTCTCATCGTGTCTGTGTGTGCTGGGGGCCTTAGCCTCACCAAGTTAATTTGGAGGAACTCAGCGATCCTCTGAACTGAAACTAATTCCCCAATAAGTGACTGTTATTCAGGGTGAGGGGACAGAGGACTGACTGATAGCAATGCTGCTGGAGGTCTGTGTCGAGGGGAGGGAGAGAGAGAGAGAGAGAGAGAGAGAGAGAGAGAGAGAGAGAGAGAGAGATGGCTGCATGTTGTATTCAATGGCACGAGCAACCCAGATAATAACCATACTGTACAGAACTGTGTGTGGGAGGGATTCATGTTAAAGGCAGTTCTTTAATTAAACACAGGCTCAGAGTGGTGTGTGGCAGATTGCAGTGTCTATCTGCTATCTTAGGAGAGCATGAAACAAATGATTCAATACAGACAGAAAATGATTAGGTCTGTGGTGTGTGTGTGTGTGTGTGTGTGTGTGTATTTCCATGTCAGTGTGTGTACACCTCTAGGGCTAACTGGCCGCAAATCAAATCCCTGCACTAATCTCATCAACCACTGTGTTACATTTGACAGATCATCTCAGCGAAAGCATGGAGTGAAAAACCCAGTAATGACACATTCAAGAGACTAACGACCAATTCTAGAATATTACCCTTAATATCCTGGCTGTTATCTAACTGAGTGCTACACGGACACAAAGCTGAGATAGTTCATTAGATCCCGCTGAAAGCCTGGCTGGAAGATCAAAGGGGTTTCTGGAGACCTACTAACAGAGAGAGGAACATGGAGACTCTATCCGTCAAACCAAATGGAACGGTCTGTACCTGAGTCAGATCCTGCAACAACCTCTATCTTTATGTCATCATGCAAGGAGGATTACATCTGCTGTGTCTATGAAACGTGTCTGATTAACGTGGCCTCTCTTCTGGCATGTTTTATGACCGCGGTACACAGGTCTGAGAACTCTGGCACTCTGTTGGGAATTCTAAGGCAAAAAGGCGATGGCCTCAAACATAGCTACATGCACACACAGACACGGTCCCAGATGTGTGTTTTTACCTCATGTTGAAAATCCTCTGTATCCCTGCGCCTGCTATCTGTCGTTTGCCCAAGCCCAGTTCTCACACACATACACACACACGCACGCACACACACACACACACACACACACACACACACACACACACACACACACACACACACACACACACACACACACACACACACACACACACACACACACACACACACACACACACACACACACACACGCACACACCAGCTTTGTAGCTATATCAAAGCATTAACTATCAACATTAACTATTATACATGCTGTATAACCCCTAAGCTTTACAGATGGGTTTCTTATTTTTACTGACTATGATCAGCGGTCCAAAACCTGATGCATGAATGAAGGATAATGAGGAAAACGTGTGACTTCAAAGGAGTGGGAGCAGTTAAAAAGCCTGAGACTTGTGGCAATGTGCCTCGCAACCAATTTGTTTACACACGACTCCAACCCCAAGAATTGAGACTGAAAGAAACACATTTGTGGAGAAATTGCTTTCTGTTTGAGAGAGAGAAAAAACATGTTGCCTTGGCAAATGTGTTTGGAGCTATTCATAATCAAATCAAATGAAATCGAATTGGTCACATACACATATTTAGCAGTTGTTATTGCGGGTGTAGCGAAATTCTTGTGTTCCTATCTCCAACAGTGCAGTAGATTCTAACAATTCAGCAGTAGTATCTAACAATCCAGCAGTAGTATCTAACAATCCAGCAGTAGATTCTAACAATTCAGCAGTAGTATCTAACAATCCAGCAGTAGTATCTAACAATTCAGCAGTAGTATCTAACAATTCAGCAGTAGTATCTAACAATTCAGCAGTAGTATCTAACAATCCAGCAGTAGTATCTAACAATCCAGAAGTAGTATCTAACAATCCAGCAGTAGTATCTAACAATCCAGCAGTAGTATCTAACAATCCAGAAGTAGAATCTAACAATTCAGCTGTAGTATCTAACAATTCAGCTGTAGTATCTAACAATCCAGCAGTAGAATCTAACAATTCAGCAGTAGTATCTAACAATCCAGCAGTATTATCTAACAATCCAGAAGTAGTATCTAACAATCCAGCAGTAGTATCTAACAATCCAGCAGTAGTATCTAACAATCCAGAAGTAGTATCTAACAATCCAGCAGTAGTATCTAACAATCCAGCAGTAGTATCTAACAATCCAGAAGTAGAATCTAACAATTCAGCTGTAGTATCTAACAATTCAGCTGTAGTATCTAACAATCCAGCAGTAGAATCTAACAATTCAGCTGCAGTATCTAACAATTCAGCTGTAGTATCTAACAATCCAGCAGTAGAATCTAACAATTCAGCTGTAGTATCTAACAATTCAGCTGTAGTATCTAACAATCCAGCAGTAGTATCTAACAATCCAGCAGTAGTATCTAACAATCCAGCAGTAGAATCTAACAATTCAGCTGTAGTATCTAACAATTCAGCAGTAGTATCTAACAATCCAGAAGTAGTATCTAACAATTCAGCTGTAGTATCTAACAATCCAGCAGTAGAATCTAACAATTCAGCAGTAGTATCTAACAATCCAGCAGTAGATTCTAACAATTCAGCAGTAGTATCTAACAATCCAGCAGTAGAATCTAACAATTCAGCAGTAGTATCTAACAATCCAGCGGTAGTATCTAACAATTCAGCAGTAGTATCTAACAATTCAGCAGTAGTATCTAACAATCCAGCAGTAGAATCTAACAATTCAGCAGTAGTATCTAACAATCCAGCAGTAGATTCTAACAATCCAGCAGTAGTATCTAACAATCCAGCAGTAGTATCTAACAATCCAGAAGTAGAATCTAACAATTCAGCTGTAGTATCTAACAATTCAGCTGTAGTATCTAACAATCCAGAAGTAGAATCTAACAATTCAGCTGTAGTATCTAACAATTCAGCTGTAGTATCTAACAATCCAGCAGTAGAATCTAACAATTCAGCTGTAGTATCTAACAATTCAGCTGTAGTATCTAACAATCCAGCAGTAGAATCTAACAATTCAGCTGTAGTATCTAACAATTCAGCTGTAGTATCTAACAATCCAGCAGTAGAATCTAACAATTCAGCTGTAGTATCTAACAATTCAGCTGTAGTATCTAACAATCCAGCAGTAGTATCTAACAATCCAGCAGTAGTATCTAACAATCCAGCAGTAGAATCTAACAATTCAGCTGTAGTATCTAACAATTCAGCAGTAGTATCTAACAATCCAGAAGTAGTATCTAACAATTCAGCTGTAGTATCTAACAATCCAGAAGTAGAATCTAACAATTCAGCAGTAGTATCTAACAATCCAGCAGTAGATTCTAACAATTCAGCAGTAGTATCTAACAATCCAGCAGTAGAATCTAACAATTCAGCAGTAGTATCTAACAATTCAGCAGTAGTATCTAACAATCCAGCAGTAGTATCTAACAATCCAGAAGTAGTATCTAACAATCCAGCAGTAGTATCTAACAATCCAGCAGTAGTATATAACAATCCAGAAGTAGAATCTAACAATTCAGCTGTAGTATCTAACAATTCAGCTGTAGTATCTAACAATCCAGCAGTAGAATCTAACAATTCAGCAGTAGTATCTAACAATCCAGCAGTATTATCTAACAATCCAGAAGTAGTATCTAACAATCCAGCAGTAGTATCTAACAATCCAGCAGTAGTATCTAACAATCCAGAAGTAGTATCTAACAATCCAGCAGTAGTATCTAACAATCCAGAAGTAGAATCTAACAATTCAGCTGTAGTATCTAACAATTCAGCTGTAGTATCTAACAATCCAGCAGTAGAATCTAACAATTCAGCTGTAGTATCTAACAATTCAGCTGTAGTATCTAACAATCCAGCAGTAGAATCTAACAATTCAGCTGTAGTATCTAACAATTCAGCTGTAGTATCTAACAATCCAGCAGTAGTATCTAACAATCCAGCAGTAGTATCTAACAATCCAGCAGTAGAATCTAACAATTCAGCTGTAGTATCTAACAATTCAGCAGTAGTATCTAACAATCCAGAAGTAGTATCTAACAATTCAGCTGTAGAATCTAACAATTCAGCAGTAGTATCTAACAATCCAGCAGTAGATTCTAACAATTCAGCAGTAGTATCTAACAATCCAGCAGTAGAATCTAACAATTCAGCAGTAGTATCTAACAATCCAGCGGTAGTATCTAACAATTCAGCAGTAGTATCTAACAATTCAGCAGTAGTATCTAACAATCCAGCAGTAGAATCTAACAATTCAGCAGTAGTATCTAACAATCCAGCAGTAGATTCTAACAATCCAGCAGTAGTATCTAACAATCCAGCAGTAGTATCTAACAATCCAGAAGTAGAATCTAACAATTCAGCTGTAGTATCTAACAATTCAGCTGTAGTATCTAACAATCCAGAAGTAGAATCTAACAATTCAGCTGTAGTATCTAACAATTCAGCTGTAGTATCTAACAATCCAGCAGTAGAATCTAACAATTCAGCTGTAGTATCTAACAATTCAGCTGTAGTATCTAACAATCCAGCAGTAGAATCTAACAATTCAGCTGTAGTATCTAACAATTCAGCTGTAGTATCTAACAATCCAGCAGTAGAATCTAACAATTCAGCTGTAGTATCTAACAATTCAGCTGTAGTATCTAACAATCCAGCAGTAGTATCTAACAATCCAGCAGTAGTATCTAACAATCCAGCAGTAGAATCTAACAATTCAGCTGTAGTATCTAACAATTCAGCAGTAGTATCTAACAATCCAGAAGTAGTATCTAACAATTCAGCTGTAGTATCTAACAATCCAGCAGTAGAATCTAACAATTCAGCAGTAGTATCTAACAATCCAGCAGTAGATTCTAACAATTCAGCAGTAGTATCTAACAATCCAGCAGTAGAATCTAACAATTCAGCAGTAGTATCTAACAATCCAGCGGTAGTATCTAACAATTCAGCAGTAGTATCTAACAATTCAGCAGTAGTATCTAACAATCCAGCAGTAGAATCTAACAATTCAGCAGTAGTATCTAACAATCCAGCAGTAGATTCTAACAATCCAGCAGTAGTATCTAACAATCCAGCAGTAGTATCTAACAATCCAGAAGTAGAATCTAACAATTCAGCTGTAGTATCTTAACAATTCAGCTGTAGTATCTAACAATCCAGCAGTAGTATCTAACAATCCAGCAGTAGTATCTAACAATCCAGAAGTAGAATCTAACAATTCAGCTGTAGTATCTTAACAATTCAGCTGTAGTATCTAACAATCCAGCAGTAGAATCTAACAATTCAGCAGTAGTATCTAACAATCCAGCAGTATTATCTAACAATCCAGAAGTAGTATCTAACAATCCAGAAGTAGTATCTAACAATCCAGCAGTAGTATCTAACAATCCAGAAGTAGTATCTAACAATCCAGCAGTAGTATCTAACAATCCAGCAGTAGTATCTAACAATCCAGAAGTAGAATCTAACAATTCAGCTGTAGTATCTAACAATTCAGCTGTAGTATCTAACAATCCAGCAGTAGAATCTAACAATTCAGCTGTAGTATCTAACAATTCAGCTGTAGTATCTAACAATCCAGCAGTAGAATCTAACAATTCAGCTGTAGTATCTAACAATTCAGCTGTAGTATCTAACAATCCAGCAGTAGTATCTAACAATTCAGCAGTAGTATCTAACAATCCAGCAGTAGAATCTAACAATTCAGCTGTAGTATCTAACAATTCAGCAGTAGTATCTAACAATCCAGAAGTAGTATCTAACAATTCAGCTGTAGTATCTAACAATCCAGCAGTAGAATCTAACAATTCAGCAGTAGTATCTAACAATCCAGCAGTAGATTCTAACAATTCAGCAGTAGTATCTAACAATCCAGCAGTAGAATCTAACAATTCAGCAGTAGTATCTAACAATCCAGCGGTAGTATCTAACAATTCAGCAGTAGTATCTAACAATTCAGCAGTAGTATCTAACAATCCAGCAGTAGAATCTAACAATTCAGCAGTAGTATCTAACAATCCAGCAGTAGATTCTAACAATTCAGCAGTAGAATCTAACAATTCAGCAGTAGTATCTAACAATCCAGCAGTAGAATCTAACAATTCAGCAGTAGTATCTAACAATCCAGCAGTAGTATCTAACAATCCAGCAGTAGTATCTAACAATCCAGCAGTAGTATCTAACAATCCAGAAGTAGTATCTAACAATCCAGAAGTAGAATCTAACAATTCAGCAGTAGTATCTAACAATCCAGCAGTAGATTCTAACAATTCAGCAGTAGTATCTAACAATCCAGCAGTAGAATCTAACAATCCAGCAGTAGTATCTAACAATCCAGAAGTAGTATCTAACAATTCAGCAGTAGTATCTAACAATTCAGCTGTAGTATCTAACAATCCAGCAGTAGTATCTAACAATTCAGCAGTAGTATCTAACAATCCAGCAGTAGTATCTAACAATTCAGCTGTAGAATCTAACAATCCAGAAGTAGTATCTAACAATCCAGCAGTAGTATCTAACAATCCAGCAGTAGATTCTAACAATTCAGCAGTAGTATCTAACAATCCAGAAGTAGTATCTAACAATCCAGCAGTAGTATCTAACAATCCAGCAGTAGTATCTAACAATCCAGCAGTAGAATCTAACAATTCAGCAGTAGTATCTAACAATCCAGCAGTAGAATCTAACAATTCAGCAGTAGTATCTAACAATCCAGCAGTAGAATCTAACAATTCAGCAGTAATATCTAACAATCCAGCAGTAGTATCTAACAATCCAGCAGTAGTATCTAACAATCCAGCAGTAGTATCTAACAATCCAGAAGTAGTATCTAACAATCCAGAAGTAGAATCTAACAATTCAGCAGTAGTATCTAACAATCCAGCAGTAGATTCTAACAATTCAGCAGTAGTATCTAACAATCCAGCAGTAGAATCTAACAATCCAGCAGTAGTATCTAACAATCCAGAAGTAGTATCTAACAATTCAGCAGTAGTATCTAACAATTCAGCTGTAGTATCTAACAATCCAGCAGTAGTATCTAACAATTCAGCAGTAGTATCTAACAATCCAGCAGTAGTATCTAACAATTCAGCTGTAGAATCTAACAATCCAGAAGTAGTATCTAACAATCCAGCAGTAGTATCTAACAATCCAGCAGTAGATTCTAACAATTCAGCAGTAGTATCTAACAATCCAGCAGTAGAATCTAACAATTCAGCAGTAGTATCTAACAATCCAGCAGTAGAATCTAACAATTCAGCAGTAGTATCTAACAATCCAGAAGTAGTATCTAACAATCCAGAAGTAGAATCTAACAATTCAGCAGTAGTATCTAACAATCCAGCAGTAGATTCTAACAATTCAGCAGTAGTATCTAACAATCCAGCAGTAGAATCTAACAATCCAGCAGTAGTATCTAACAATCCAGAAGTAGTATCTAACAATTCAGCAGTAGTATCTAACAATTCAGCTGTAGTATCTAACAATCCAGCAGTAGTATCTAACAATTCAGCAGTAGTATCTAACAATCCAGCAGTAGTATCTAACAATCCAGAAGTAGTATCTAACAATCCAGCAGTAGTATCTAACAATCCAGCAGTAGTATCTAACAATTCACCAGTAGAATCTAACAATTCAGCAGTAGTATCTAACAATCCAGCGGTAGAATCTAACAATTCAGCAGTAGTATCTAACAATTCTAACAATACCAATTCAGAACTGGACTCCAATCCAGGGAATATAAAAGGCTTTGGAAAGAAGCCTGCTTCCCCATCTGTCCCCATCCATCCTGTCACTGTGGAGCAGGTGTCTCATGTGTGAGTAACGATAGGTCTGATTTGAAGGATCTCCCACGTCATTGGGTGGGTTTGAAAGCCGTCTATTTTTATTGGCTAGTTTGGCCAGTTCCTTTTGTGAACAATCCGCCCCAGCCCTGAACTTTGACTTCCCTGATGGATGCCTGCTGTGGCGAGGATAGTAGCGCGTGAGTATGTGTGCGCTCGTGGGGCGTGCGGGTGTGTGTGTGTCCGTGCATATTCACATGGGTGCGTTTGAGACTGTGTGTGTGTGTGTGTGTGTTCCTCTGGATGAATGGACTCTGTCCACCTGTCTTGTCTCGTGCTATGCCGCCTCTCTTTCTATCATGAATCACAGTTATGAGAGACGGTTAGTCATGTTTGGGTTAAACTCAGTACCTGTTCCCGTCAACACACTACCCTCGCAGTGGAGACCAGACAAACAGTATGTGCCCACACCTTTCATCTATGTGGTTGTGGGTGTGTGTCTGCCTGTGCTGTGGGGTTAATCAGCTCTAGTGTCTTGACATGCAGGTGTTAGGATGATGGGGTGTCATTTTCCTAACCATCCATTCACTCCTCCTCTCTATCCCTCTCTGTCTTCCTCTTCCTCTTCCTCTTCCTCTTCCTCTCTCTATCCCTCTCCCTCTCCCTCCCCACACTCTCTGTCTCTCTCTCTCCATTGAGGGAAGCCAGGAGTGACGGATGCAATCATGGATGGAGAGTGACAGGCGGTCGCAGGAGTGATTTGGTATGCAGTGGCCAACTCCCTCTCTCACACACACACTGGGCCCCTCTCACCTTCAGACCAAGGTAGGATTTGCTTTCCCTCTCTCCTTCTCTCTTTTCTCTCTTTTCTCTCCCATCCCTCTCTCCCTCTCTCCCTTACTCTCTACCTTCTCTCTCTCACACACACATACACACTGCATCAGGGCCTCAGGTAAGGGACCTCTTAGTGCCAACAGATGTTTACAGTCAGATTGAGGAATATTCATGACCTGTTGTTGACATTTTCTCCGAATCCTCTAAACGGAGATTCATGCTTGTTTACAAAGCGCTTAACATTGAAAAGGTTACGGAATGCACATACCGATTATTTACGGTCACAAGGGGGCTGAAACAGGGGCCATTTTAAACCTAAATATATGAATTACAGTATTCACCACTTTAAGATGCTTTAATTCCTCTCAACCCTCCCACACGACCTAGCAGCCTACTGTACATCACGTTAACATTCACCACAGCAACCATTTAATTACAGTGAAATGGCTCCACTTTGTCATGTTATACTTATCATAGATAAAATACTGTCAAATAATGAATTGTTCACCAACTAGCAGAGAGTTTACCGTAACCCCATCATACAGTATAATCTATAGTATTTTTTTATTTAACCTTTAATTATACCTGTTATTCTCATTGAGATAAAAAAATATATTTTTCAAGAGAGACCTGTATATCTGGTACTGTCAACACTGAGGTCTTTACGATTTAATGTCTGAGAATCCAAGCCTGAAAGCCTGAGTGTATTCCAGTCCCAGACACAGTGTTATATTAGCATGCTGCTCAGGCAGGACCACCACTCACTGCTCACACATTGAATTAGTGTGTGTGTGATACAAACACATACACACACATACACACAGCCTGCAGCTCTTAGATCAGACATGCAGCACAGGGTTCGATGAGGAATCCAATAGTGTCGTGCTCCTCTCTATTTCTCTCTCGATTCAATTTCAATTTAAGGGCTTTATTGGCATGGGAAACATATGTTGACATTGCGAAAGGAAGTGAAATAGATAGTACACAAAAGTGAAATAAACAATAAAAAATTAAACAGTAAACATTACACTTACAAAAGTATCAAAAGAATAAAGACATTTCAAATGTCATATTATGTATATATATACAGTGTTGTAATGATGTGCAAATAGTTAAAGTACGAAAGGGAAAATAAATAAACATAAATATAGGTTGTATATTTGTTTTATTTTATTGAACCTTTATTTAACTAGGCAAGTCAGTTAAGAAAAAATTCTTAATGACAATGACGGCCTACCAAAAGGCAAAAGGCCTCCTGCGTGGACAGGGGCTGGGATTAAATATAAATGTAATATATATATATATATACATGTATATATAGGACAAAAGACACATCACAACAAGGGAGACAACACGACACTACATAAAGAGACACCTAAGACAACATCATAGCAAGGCAGGAACACATGACAACACAGCATGATAGCGACACAACATGACAACAACATGGTAGCAACACAACACAGTAGCAGCACAAAACATGGTACAAACATTACTGGGCACAGACAACAGCACAAACGTCCAGAAGGTAGAGACAACAATATAATACACAAAGCAGCCACAACTGTCAGTAAGAGTGTCCATGATTGAGTCTTTGAATGAAGAGATTGAGATAAAACTGTCCAGTCTGAGTGTTTGTTGCAGCTCGTTCCAGTCACTAGCTGCAGCAAACTGAAAAGAGGAGTGACCCAGGGATGTGTGCGCTTCGTGGACCTTTAACAGAATGTGACTGGCAGAATGGGTGTTGTATGTGGAGGATGAGGGCTGCAGTAGATATCTCAGATAGGGGGGAGTGAGGCCTATTTACAATGGTGTTTGTTCTTCATTGGTTGCTTTTTTCTTGTGGCAACAGGTCACAAATCTTGCTGCTGTGATGGCACACTGTGGTATTTCACCCAAATAGAAATGGGAGTTTATCAAAATTGGATTTGTTTTCGAATTCTTTGTGGATCTGTGTAATCTGAGGGAAATATGTGCAGAATATCTAGGGGCTGCTGTAGACTGTTCTAGTCCCCTCGCCAATTCGTTGATATATATGTTGAAGAGGGTGGGGCTTAAGCTGCATCCCTGTCTCATCCCACGGCCCTGTGGAAAGAAAGCATAAGAAGACTTTGCCTTTGTTTTCTTTTGTTTGTCAATTAAGGTGTGCAGGGTGAATACGTGGTCTTTTGTACAGTAATTTGGTAAAAAGCCAATTTGACAATTGCTCAGTACATTTTGTTTGCTGAGGAAATGTACAAGTCTGGATTCTCACAAGGTTGGTGTTGGGGTCAAATTTGTCTACACTTTTGTGGATTGGGGTGATCAGTCCTTGGTTCCAAATATTGGGGAAGATGCCAGAGCTAAGGATGATGTTAAATAGTTTAAGTATAGCCAATTGGAATTTATGGTCTGTATATTTTATCATTTAATTTAGGATACCATCAACACCACAGGCCTTTTTGGGTTGGAGGGTTTGTATTTTGTCCTGTAGTTCATTCAAAGTAATTGGAGAAGTTCAATGTTCTGGTAGTCTTTAATAGTTGATTCTAAGATTTGTATTTGATCCTGTATGTGTTTTTGCTAGTTTGCTCTTTGTTCTTTGTTATAGAGCCAAAAAGATTGGAGAAGTGATTTATCTATACAGTACATCTCCGTTTTAGATAGATAACTGTTTGTGTTGTTGTTTGTTTAGAGTTTTCCAAATTTCCCATAAGTGGTTAGATTCTATGGATTCTTGAAGTACATTGAGCTGATTTCTGACATGCTGTTCCTTCTTTTTCCATAGTGTATTTCTGTAGGCTCTGGTTTTCTGGGTCTCTATATTTTTGGCTGGATAGGTTTCTCCATTTCTTTCTTAGGTTTTTGCATTCTTCATCAAACCATTTGTGATTGTTGTTAAATTTCTTAGGTTGTCTGCTTGAATTTTTTTGATTTTGTAGGGAAGCTGAGAGGTCTAATATACTGTTTAGGTTTTCTATTGCCAGGTTTACACACTGAAACATTTTGTCCAGGAAATTATCTAGAAGGGGTTGAATTTGTTGTTGCCTAATTGTTTTTTGGTAGATTTCCACACTACTCTCCTTCCATTATAGCATTTCTTAATATTATTCAGCTCCTTTGGCTTTGATGCCTCATGATTGAGCAAAGCTCTTTTCAAGTAGAGTGTGATTTTTTTTTCTGTGATCTGATAGGGGTGTCAGTGAACTCTCTAAGAGCTCTGGGTTGAGGTCAGTGAAAAAATAGTCTACAGTTCTACTGCCAAGAGATGAGCTATATGTGTACCTACCATAGGAGTCCCCTCGAAGCCTACCATTGACTATGTACATACACAGAGTCCGACAGAGCGGCAGGAGTTGTGACCCGTTTTTGTTGGTTATGTTGTCGTGTGTTTTGTCTAGTGGGACATATGGGGGAGGGAATGTTGTCGCCTCCAGGTAGGGGTTTGTCCACCTGTGTGCTGAGTATGTCAGGTTCTTGTCCAGTTCTGGCATTTAGGTGCCACCGACTAGTACGTGTCCCTGGGCCTGGAAATTGTTGATCTCCACCTCTAGGATGGAGAAGCTGTCATAGTTAAAGTATGGGGATTATATTGGGGGGGATATACAGTGCCTTGCGAAAGTATTCGGCCCTCTTGAACTTTGCGACCTTTTGCCACATTTCAGGCTTCAAACATAAAGATATAAAACTGTATTTTTTTGTGAAGAATCAACAACAAGTGGTACACAATCATGAAGTGGAATGACATTTATTGGATATTTCAAACTTTTTTAACAAATCAAAAACTGAAAAATTGGGCGTGCAAAATTATTCAGCCCTTTTACTTTCAGTGCAGCAAACTCTCTCCAGAAGTTCAGTGAGGATCTCTGAATGATCCAATGTTGACCTAAATGACTAATGATGATAAATCCAATCCACCTGTGTGTAATCAAGTCTCCGTATAAATGCACCTGCACTGTGATAGTCTCAGAGGTCCGTTAAAAGCGCAGAGAGCATCATGAAGAACAAGGAACACACCAGGCAGGTCCGAGATACTGTTGTGAAGAAGTTTAAAGCCGGATTTGGATACAAAAAGATTTCCCAAGCTTTAAACATCCCAAGGAGCACTGTGCAAGCAATAATATTGAAATGGAAGGAGTATCAGACCACTTCAAATCTACCAAGACCTGGCCTTCCCTCTAAACTTTCAGCTCATACAAGGAGAAGACTGATCAGAGATGCAGCCAAGAGGCCCATGATCACTCTGGATGAACTGCAGAGATCTACAGCTGAGGTGGGAGACTCTGTCCATAGGACAACAATCAGTCGTATATTGCACAAATCTGGCCTTTATGGAAGAGTGGCAAGAAGAAAGCCATTTCTTAAAGATATCCATAAAAAGTGTTGTTTAAAGTTTGCCACAAGCCACCTGGGAGACACACCCAACATGTGGAAGAAGGTGCTCTGGTCAGATGAAACCAAAATTGAACTTTTTGGCAACAATGCAAAACATTATGTTTGGCGTGAAAGCAACACAGCTCATCCCTCTGAACACACCATCCCCACTGTCAAACATGGTGGTGGCAGCATCATGGTTTGGGCCTGCTTTTCTTCAGCAGGGACAGGGAAGATGGTTAAAATTGATGGGAAGATGGATGGAGCCAAATACAGGACCATTCTGGAAGAAGACCTGATGGAGTCTGCAAAAGACCTGAGACTGGGACGGAGATTTGTCTTCCAACAAGACAATGATCCAAAACATAAAGCAAAATCTACAATGGAATGGTTCAAAAATAAACATATCCAGGTGTTAGAATGGCCAAGTCAAAGTCCAGACCTGAATCCAATCGAGAATCTGTGGAAAGAACTGAAAACTGCTGTTCACAAATGCTCTCCATCCAACCTCACTGAGCTCAAGCTGTTTTGCAAGGAGGAATGGGAAGAAATGTCAGTCTCTCGATGTGCAAAACTGATAGAGACATACCCCAAGCGACTTACAGCTGTAATCGCAGCAAAAGGTGGCGCTACAAAGTATTAACTTAAGGGGGCTGAATAATTTTGCACGCCCAATTTTTCAGTTTTTGATTTGTTGAAAAAGTTTGAAATATCCAAGAAATGTCGTTCCACTTCATGATTGTGTCCCACTTGTTGTTGATTCTTCACAAAAAAATACAGTTTTATATCTTTATGTTTGAAGCCTGAAATGTGACAAAAGGTCGCAAAGTTCAAGGGGGCCGAATACTTTCGCAAGGCACTGTAGGTAGCATACATGAGTAAATGTTTCTCTTTTGAGATAATTTACTTATTAATTTCTAGCCAGATGTTAAATGTTCCTGTTTTGACTAATTTAATAGAGTGCTCTAAACCAAATTAGCATACCCTATGAGTCTCTTCCCTGTTTCACACCTGATAGTTTGGTGGATGGGACTACCAGCTCTGTGTAACCTAGAGGGCAATCAGTGGGTCCATCTCCTTTACGCCATGTTTCTTGTAGGATGACAATGTCTGTATTTCCAATTTCTTTGATGATGTCTGGGTTCCTGCTCTTTAGACCAAAGGCAGATGACCTCAGACCTTGTATATTCCAGGATGAGATAGTAAAAACTTTGTGTTTCATATTGTCTAGTAGTTGTTTTTGTGGGGTTTAGGCCCGGACCATCACAGTAGTCTCTCTCACACAAGCAAACACACACACACACACACACACACACACACACACACACACACACACACACACACACACACACACACTCATATCCTACACAAACTGCATTACAATAATCATGTCAAAGTCACAGCATTGGTATTCTGTGGATGTGTCAGTGAGAAAAACAAGCCTGTAGAGGTGTAGAAGGTGCTCCTCCAAAGTGAGACGATACAACAAAAGAATGATATGAAATAATGGTTACCCCCTTCACCATAAAGTACAGGATATGAATAGAATGATGCAGGGCTATGGCTATGGACATCATGCTGCAATGAGCACTATTTTAGCATTATTTGCCGCTAAGATTAGCTATCTGACAATGAGGTGTGTGGGATGACCCTCTCTGTCTAGAACAGTATAATATCTAGTTCACACACACACACACACACACACACACACACACACACACACACACACACACACACACACACACACACACACACACACACACACACACACACACACACACACACACACACACACACACACACATACATATACACACAGCTTTATGTTAAATAGGGCCAAGGGGATTGAGAGAGTAGGAACTGCCTCCACTCTCAACATAAATCCTCTGAATGCTGATACAGAGCTACTATGTAGGAGGTTAGATACACCAGGGATCTGAAGCATGTACGGACCTTTCACTCCGTGTGTATGTCGTCTGCTGTATATACAGTAGAATCCCAATGCATATGTAGGTAAGTCTTTATTCACCCCTGACTTTGT